>NC_063279.1:3333333-3636363 GCF_910591885.1 Bombus terrestris | reverse complement strand
GTCGTCGTAGACGTAATTTTTATTTTCAATATGAGATAGAAATCGAAGCGTGTATTGTAGATGATAAAACTGCAAATAGTGCGATTAAAAATTCAAAGAGACGTTCTTATAATTCTCCGGTGGTGCAAAAACGTTCCAACCGGCCGCGACGCATATTCGATATTCCACTTCGAAAGGATTAAAAGCCGTAACGTAGCACAACGACTTTTCGAGTGTTTAAAAACGAAGATTTCAAAGCCGTTGCTATCGACGAATCAGGATATTCCTTCGACCGCGGACTACGCATTGTTATCATACGCGAGAGTTCTCCCTTTTGCCATTCTGCTTCACATGAAAATCCCTCTATGATAAAAATTCTTTTATTATCCCATTCAACGAACTTTTTTATAATTTTCGGCAAAGAATCGGAATCAACTTTTTCGTAGAATCTCATTGAAAATAATGCCACGTAGAGATCTAATTAAAGTTATTAAAAATTAAATTCGTTATTTCTCTCGTTATTCTGATTATTGCCCTTCCTCCCATTTTTTATTCAAGCATTATGATTTTTTATACAAATAATAATCACTAAAAATGTTGCTTCCCTGAATCAAATTTTACAAGCACTCTTAACGTTATAATATAGAAAATTACGTATACAAATGAAAATTCATTGCATAAGCAGCTTCTATCTAAATCGCCTGAAGGATATAAAAGCAATAGTTGGCCATGTAATGTTGCCATTGAATGTTCTGTATTCATGAATGTATGAAATTGAATCTACATTTTTACTTGGCATATAAAAACGACATAAAACGAATATAAAAAGAGATTACGAGCGTAGATGACAAAAGATAAAAGGAATTTCATGTTGTTAAGCCAGATACGATAACAATTTAAGCCAGCGATCGTAAAACTATAATAATTAAAATGCGTGAGTCTGCATCTTTTGGTTCTGCAATTGATTTTCGACATTTGCACCATTATTCTTCGTTTAACTTCATGAAACGCGATGGTTCACCGAGGGTCGAATTAAATTACACAGCCACCATCAATTAGTTATTCCCCTGTTTTCATTTTCAAATGATATTACAATGCTGTTCTTTGCTAAAGAAATTACTTCCGGAGGAGAGGATCGGCGAGGAGTTTTTTATTGGCCTCAATTTTTGCCAAAGAAGATTAGTTACAGAGAAGAAAAGCGAATGAAAAGTCCTCGACTCGACGCTTTTTCACCTTATTCATTCACGGTTCAGTTACCACGAATTTTTAGAAAATCACTGAAGCATCGGTGTTAAATCTTTTAAACCTTTTTGTTCGATGAGCTCTTCGAATGAAGTTTCAGATTATAAAATTCAGGTCAGGTTGCGTAATTATATGATGCGAACTGATTGTTCCACACTCGGATTAATGTTAGTACAGTGGTATCGTATACGTAACATTAAATCAATATAGTCGGATGAACACATAATTGCAGCAAGAAAATTTCAACGAGTTCGTACAAAATTAATTTACACCATATATGTGATGTATAATTTAGAAATTGACTGTCTTCTTGATCGTTGATAGAATGATGTATTTCTTAAATTTTGACAGATTATAAAATGTAATTAAGAATAAATGAAAAATATCAATACGCGTAGATAAATAAAGAGCGGCATGCGGTGCACTAATAATAAACAATCATAACGCCATAAGCCAATAATTTCGACGATATAATGTACTTATCATCATTAATTTAATTGCATATCTAATTAATCAAGTCATAATTTCGTTCTCTATTAAAATACGAAGTTACAGCATGAAACATGAAATTTGCATAACATCGAGAAGTATAATGGGTCCGCCTGTATTAATAAACGCAAAATACCATTTTATGAAGAACAGTAGCGATTTGGCTTACGTCATTATCATTTCCCGCGTGCTATACATAATTAACAAAAAATAATTAAGGTTTCATAAATTACGAAATAGAAAATTATAATAAATTCTGACAATCGATACATAAAAGCTTTTAGAGAATCGTGAATATTTAAAGTAGAAAGCAAGAATTTCTTGCAACAATTGCTCACAAGCGTACATGGTGTCCAAAATGCTTCGGGATAATTTAGAGCTACTTAGAGGAACTTCGGGACATGTAACGTGTGACTTGATTACTTCGCAACTTCGTAACGTTAATTAGGAACTTCATAAAGAAAGTTCGTAGACTTGTTCGGTTGAACTTTTTTGGAAATCTCTAATGTCGGTAAATCTCGCGAACGAAATTGCGCGACTATTTCGAACTCGAGTGGTACAACGGTAAGTACACGAACGAAATGACACGATTACTTCACTGCGATTTATCACGCTATTATGATGCGAATTCTTGAGGACTTACATGAAATCTGAAAGTGCAAATAACACGAGGAAAATATAAAATATCTAAGACTTAGCGTATCCTAGGATACTTGGTGGATAAAATAATTTTCCATCGAATCCGCAGTCTTTCGATTATTTTCTCAAAAATATGAACTTGCGTAAAAATAAATCAAAATCTAATTACGGCAAATCGCGATGATAAACAAAGCTCTTCTCGCGTACGTCGTCCAAAAGGTATATCCTCCTCGCGAACGATATCAGCCTTGTTGCGCAACGAGATGAAATGAAATAATTCTTTAACTCATTATTTCAGACGATAACGTCCGAGTGTACGTGCCTTTATTTCGAAATTATTCTTTCTCTTGATGCTATTCAACGTTGCGTGTGGCATTTATTAGCGACGCGATAAAAACGAACTGAAACATTCCGATGTTTCGTCGCTCGCCTGGAAATTATGGTAATTCGTCAAAGATTCATAAAACGATGTACGTTTCTATAATAATAATTCGCTGACCTATGTTTCGTTAATTTATTTGACGTCTTCAGCGTCGTCCATCAAGAATTTTGACAGGATAAGGTAAAAACCGGGAACGCTTTTCAGAAGTTTCAGACGATTGTCGAAGTATACGATCGAAATATTAAATATCAATTCTGTATGTACATTGGAATAAAAAAATTAGAACGATTAAAAGGGTGGGTTCAATGTAATTCTATGATATTTGACGCAGAGATATATCGTGATTTCGACTGTCAAATCCAAAGTATCGACGTAGTCAGGAATATTTTGACGCGCTCTCGTAATTATGGTGATGCAATGACGATCCGCTGATTACTCGATAATATGGAATTCAGAGCAAATACGTCCATAACGCTAGTGATTATTAACATACGTTAAACTAAGTGCACGTTAGCAGATAAGCATTTCTGAATGCTACATTCCATAATAGTTTGTTTCACGAACTGAAATTTAAAATTTAAATATATACAAAGCTTTTGTAAAAATTCTTCACTATTGCTATTGTATATACAATACCAATTTAATCGACATCGATTTTATATAATTAAAATTTATTTCTTCCATTCGTTATAACGAATCATATTAATTTGCCACGGTTTATAATTGAACCTTGTAACAACGTTTAAAAACTAGTGTTTTGCCAAACTTTTATTCTCTCATTGTCGAAATAAATTTAGAGGTGTGACAGAACCGTTAAAATAGTTAAATTGTTAAAACACATATGCTTTACCGATCCCCTTTCCTCTGCATGCACGCAATTTCAATTTCACCCACGCGTTCGATCATTAAATTCATCCGAAGAGAACAGGCGATATTTTTTTCTCGCGAGAGGAGAATAACGATTAAATAAAAGTCCCTTTACAACGGCATGTCGTTAAATATTGCAATCGTTGTAACACGACGGGCTTCAAAAAATTTAATAAAACTATAACCCATACCCCGATATCGATTTTAAATCCAATCGAGTACCAAGTTCAATAAAAACTTCCCTTTTGATCTTACCTCTCGATTATTAATACCGCGCCTCTTGTTTCACGCCACTTTGCAACGTTATTAATTCACCATTCGAGATCTCGTTCGTTTCGATCTTCAACCGAAACGAGAAATCGCCGCGTTATAACGCTCGAGACACTCGAGCGAAACTTGCAGCAAGACCCATCGGACGATGGAAAAGGAGCGGGATACTTCGTAATCGGATCGATTCGATCGTCGAAATAGGTATTTGTGCTCGGTTTACGCAAGCTGGAACAATGAACTTGTTGGAAATTTAACGATCGAAAGGACAGGATCGCTTTGCGAGTAATGCAATTCACATTTCCTCGAGCGACAACGTTCCTCGGGACTTTTGATGGTCGCGTTCCACCCTTGTAGCATTCGAGGAAAGCTTTACAACTTCCCATGGAAACGTTCCCCTTCTCGTCCCCGTAACACCGCAATTGGACTACTTCCAAACCATCTGCACTAATTCCGTCCGACTTACAAACTACCAACGTCGTCGGATTTGCAGAATTTCGGAAAACGTATCCACCGATCGACACATTGCACGACAGACAATCGCGGCGGCGATCGAAGCCAATTCGAATCTCGAAAACGTACTAACAAGACAATTTCTGTTTCTAACGCTGTGTCCGACGTGTTTCATCCTGTGTCTTCGTGCAATCGAATCGAGAAGCTGCTAGAAAGTTAAATAATTTATTGCGAACGTAAATTGTTATCGTAATACGGAACGAGAATACGATAGAACTGTATTTATTTCAACGAAATTTTCTATCCACTTATGGTGTATGCAAAGTTTAATAGTGTCTAGAATATTCACTGTTCTACCTAAATTCCATTTATTTAATTGTATTCGTGAAAATATGAATTTGAATATCTCTGTACCAAATTATCTTCGAGTTACATTGAAATCGGTAAATGTACAAAAATAATGAAAGCTTATAATGAAAGATATAGAACTATAGCTACCAGTGATTGTTTCATAAATTAATCTAATTACACTGATTTGTCGGGAAAATTTTCTATCATTAGGTAATATGTTTAGTATTCGATGTAGATGCGGTCATTAGTTTTGTTGCAAAATGTAATAGCGTCACGAAATATATTGCAATGATTGTTTCGGCGATTGTGTTAGAAATTCGAGCGGAAACAGTACCACCAATGGGAAATCTCGATTATCCGAATGTGATTGAAGACACTTTCGAATATCGGTACTTGCATTAAGCGAACTTTCTATTATCAGCACGCGCAATAAAACGCTAACGATCGATTATCCGCAAATAAATTCACGCGTTAACGTCTGTAATAGTATGCATCCACCCGGTTGATAAGTAATACCGGTACGCGAATTTTAATTGTTAATTACGTTCCTAATTAGTTCAACGTTTCGGTAGACAATGCCGACATTCATCTCGCGATAATTGCACTTAGTAATTGAGTGTCGACATACTTCAAACGACGTATCGATTGTTAGCACAATAAGTGGAAAGAAGTCCACTATATCTACGTTAAAATTACCAACTGAAAATTTATCACGTCAAGATAATTGTTAAAGAAACAAGAAAGATTTCTTTCTTCAGTTTCTTTGTGTTTAGTTGAAGTAGAAGTTTTCTTGAAATATAAAAAAGAAATAAGTATCTTCGCAAGGAAACGAAAACTTCTCGAGAACATTTGTAAACGTTTAAAATGTAAACTCTAAAAGTATCTACTTTTTGTTTCTAATTGATTCTTTTCCTCATATAGACTATAAGTACAACTTAACTTCTTTAATCGTAAAATGAAAGATTAACAAAGGCGAATCAGTTCTAACTAAAGTGCTTTTAGTTCTAGTAAACGTAAGTTTAAATGACAGCATATAGAAAATTTATTTTTAATCTAAACAAAATTGTACGTTCCAAAGATAAAGAATATCTAGACAATGGAATTATTAGCTCTAATATACTGATAATTCAGGCGACGTTTTAAATCGTCTTTCTCGGTTAATAGGTTGGATATTTACATTACGGGATGACACGTATATTTAAGTGAGATATACTTGCCACTATGGAAACTAATAGTCTGCAACTATCTTCAGGGAGGATTTCCGAAAGATCAAAGATATCTGCAAGCTTGCTTCCCGAATTTGGATGGAGAACTATCAAGATATAACGGATGACTCAGGATAAATATACGTAGATTGGGATGCAAGAGAAGCCTGGAGGCAACTCGGAATTTTCTCTAACGAAAGAGGATCCTAAAACGCTGCATCGTCGCGTCGTTCTCAATCGTCGAATTGTAAAGAAAGAAATTGCACGGCGCACGAAGACGATTAAAATTTCCAACTACTTCCATAAACTTGCCGCATTATTCATCACCGCTTCGACGGGTGCTTGCCTCCCGTAAAAAGGAAAATTGAAGACACAAGACTGAAACCGTAAAAAAATAAGTACGAAAGCGTTGTAAAATGCTTCCTTTGCTACATATTATTCCTTTGCTGTCATAAAAGGGGCCCGACACGGGCTCGTAAAAAGGATCTTACAAAGGAGAATAATGAACTCGGATGCTATTGTAACCAAAAGAATGCTGTCGAGTATTTAATTTTTTGCTTGGTAAATGCACGTCGAGAGAGAACATCGCATCTTCTAGCTAGTAAATTTTAAGCAACTTCGAACAAGTGAAACTATTGAACTCAAGATGCAATCGAGGCAATGAAACGGAATTAAAATTCGTTAGGATTATAGGTAAGATAGGAGATCTTCGCAGTTTCTCATTGCAATATTATTTATTCAATTTTGTGCTACCATGAAATAACTCGAACGAAGAAAGAAAAGCATTCGATCTATAATATCTAGCATAGGATCTATAATAAAATATATACTTGCACAAAATATCTTGTAATCTTTACATACATTCTCAGATTTCTTTCAAACTTGATCAATATATTATCACGATAGTCTCGCTGTAGTCAATGAAATTTCGAAAATGTTTCCATAACACATATAATATAATATTCGTAAAAATTGCCTGTGATAAGGCTTAATTATATTAGTAAATTATATTAAACTATACCCTTCCAACCGCTGTATAACATCAAAATCAGAAAATCGATAAAATTATGATCTTCAAGGATGGTCGCCTCTCTAGAGAATGCATTAACAATTACATAGGGTGACAGAGACAACGTAAGACGACCCCTGGGTCCGTAAAGCAGACTAATCTAATAAATGCATAGCAGACCAGACGGGACAGTCAAACAGCCATAAATCGTAATGCGCAACCGAAAGACGTTCAAACGTTATTTCGTTGGTTAACAAGCGTCCACGCGACAATCGGCCGCAACGACGAATTACCTTCTGGCGTTGGACAAGAGGTGTTCGTCATTTAAGGAATAGATAGTCAGCGCCCCTATGAAATAATTGTTGCCGGTAACGCACGACTCCCCGGTTAACCGTACAAGGGCAGGTAATTACCTGGTTCGCATCCACAACTCCATTAATCCGGGAAGGAGAAGCAATTACTAGGAGAGAAGGCAACTTCCAGCACTTTATGCCGCCCTACTAAACACCAACTTCGAATTACTTTCGTATTATTATGCCTTTGTGGCGTATGGTAATTAATCCTCTCCTCGGGGCCAAGTTCGACCCAGTCTGGTACTACGAGCTAAGAGACTACCAAGAACGAAAAATGTAAGTCCAAGAGGATGGGGATAGAGACTTCACGGATTATGTGAAAGGGAAATATCTCGCACCGTGAAAAGAAGTTTCTTTTATGGGGCAGTTACACGTTTGTGGATTAAAGCCACGGAAAATTTCGGTAGAAAGGATTCTTGTGTTTCTTAAAAGTAACACGCAAAATGAAATGTTACGGTGCGATCGTAGCTGTTCCAAATAAAACAAGAATTAAGTATTTTTTAATTATTCGTTATAGTGTTCAGTTATTAGCTATATTTCATTAATTCAACCGAACGTTTCTATAGATTTATGTTCATTATAAATATGGTAAAATAGATAAGATCGAACAGAAGCGTGACGATAAATAAAATACTGTAATCGAGGTAAAACCGTGTTACAACATTTAGAATGTAAGAGATATTTTCGTTCAAATTTCACTTCTTTCTTAGTATCTCTAAAGATGTGAATTTCCATACATATCAACCTACAACTTGTTCATTATCTTTCTACGTAACCATCTACCTTCGAATTCTCGGTATTTCATTGCGATGACATTATAATTTTATTAGGTTGTACATATATAATTTCAGTTCACGTTAGATGGTGATTGTAACCGGAGGACAAAGTGCTGAAGGTACAATTCGTAGTTCATTGTTCTACGAGGTTTGAGAGTTTCCTGATATTCTTATCTGGTTTGAGATTTCATTAACTTCCGATTAAAACGACGTCAAGGAGTTTTCCATTAAACCGCTGTTAATTCCAACTTAAAATCAACTAAACGATCTACGAATACGTAGCGACGATTTTCAAGTGTTTTCGATAATATCGCGAATAAACTTGTAAAAGTTTGATACTACGAACATACAGTTCGATGAAAACCGCAGGGAACTAAAGCATTTCTTTTTTACTATCTCGGACGTGAGTAAATTGAAAAGAATGAACCATTTAATCTACCAAATGACTTCATCCGAAACAGTTGTTCCTACGGAAAGATCTTCTCTACCTCGCGAAATTACTTATCCTCCTACAATTACACTTCACTCGCTAAAATGAAACTCTTCCGTCCCCTCCACATCCTCATTCTTTCCTCTTAATTCGTAATTTCGTTTGTAATTTCAATTATAGTGCGAAAATCTGATTTACCTCTGATAAACTACGCTCCTCTCTCTTTGAACCTCTGTTCGAACTCTTATGCAATCGCCCAATATCGCTCAATTTTATTTTCACTTTCTCTAAAATCAGTGTGCCAGGTTTTTGTATCTCGGAAAATTAAATGATCGGATTAGGCCTCAAACTTTTTATCAGCATTAAAACACGTCCAACACCGCACGGGGACTCGTTCCTCTTTCAGCCGGGTCATTTCCTCTGCCTGGCCCCGTTAGTTGCATTACCCGCGATACGTAGCGTCTTTTGTTTCATTTTCACATCTGAATTTGGCGATTGTTTCTCGCGTTTCTCTCGTCTTCTTCGAGTACGCCGATCGACCTCATTCGATCCCGCTTTTAGCTCCCTTTACCTTGTTGCATTGTTCCGTTCTTTGTGCACGTGCGCCACTCTAGATTGCTTTCGATGCAGAATCATGCTCTTCACCTTTTCCCCTTCTCCTGCATCCACATTCCGTTTTTCTCGCAGATTCGCTTCCATTGGCTATTTTCGATCGCGTATCTTCGCGATTTCAGCGGATCCAATATCGAGAGGAGGATGCTGAAAATGCTGATCCATTGCGCATGCGTGAATCGCGTGTTCCTGTTTAACTTTCAACACGTTCACTGCCACGCAAAATTCATATACTTTGTTTCGAGAGTCGCGATACATTGAAATATATTACACGTTAACATCAAATTTTTGCTAAATATTACAGTGTTATATTTACGCGCTATTTCTATGACAATGTTACGTAAGCCACTCGCATTGTCAAATATTTTTTGGTCGTTGAAACTTGTGTAATTTTAATCATTCTAAAAAATTTAGTTACACGGGCTGCTCCGGTCGTAAAATTTTGTCAATACCTTTACTTTTATCAATACCTTACGTTTATGCAAAAGTTTTAAACATCGAAGCTGGAAATTTCTTTAAAATAAAATATGTTCTGCATCTGATGTGCACTTGGTCTAAAAATGCATTCTGAAACCATCCTTCGAACAACGTTCTCCCCTTCTTTACTGCATCGAACTCAAAATAGAGATACGGAGAGGTTAATTAATTCTCGCGAGCGTAATGATCCCGTCGACCCAGAAACCTTGATTTTTAGAGGAATTTTAACGAAAGTGATCGCGTTCTATGAAAGCATTGCGAACGAAAAATATCGTGGATAGTTGTCGATAAATTCCATGGTTCTTGAAAATCGAGGTTAAATAATAATCGAAAATAAATCATTTTTAGCGGTTCACGGTGTTATAATGCACCTTCTACTTTGTCATAAAGAATTGCAGCAAAGAACGAATATCTAAAATCATCGAGTCAAATTTAGATTCGAAACATTCGTTATGTTCCATGTTGCGGTAAGAATTGTTGTCACAGCCTACTTTATTGTTGCAATAGAAGTCGGTCCTTGCAGCACTTTACGAGCTTCCGTTTATGGATATTGACACACGGCGCAACGATATTTTGACTCGATTTTTATGAGCTTGAGTTGTACGGTCAGTGAATCAAAAACATCGTATGAACGCGGGAAGCTCATTAACATCGAAGACGGATGCGTTTATTAAAATACGCTAATTATGTCGCGATATGTCATAAATTAAAATCAGCTGCATTAACGGTCGTCGATAATCTGTGAAAAGCACGTTGTCAAACACGAAATTCTTTTCAAAGAATTCCACTGTATCTCGAAGCTTCTAATCCTTTAAAATTTTACACCGTTCTTTGATATTTCTTAAAACAGCATTATATTTTGTTCCTCCCTTTAATTTCGCATCATCGTTCAACCATTAAAATCCGGTCGCTCATCCATCGGAAATTTTTACGATTTTCGCGAGATATTTATTCTATATCACGTACCATGTGGAAATTTAAATTAAAAAAATTAAGAGGAGGAAAATACAAAAATGGAGATATATAAAGGGGAAAAAATGGAAATCGGTAGGAATACCGCAAAACAAACAATTCGTGTGACCGAATACTTCCCACCGGTTCCCCATAAAGGCCCGTTTCATTCGCTCGGCGTAGCTTTTTTGTTCATGCAAACGGGATTACGTGAAATTATGCCTCGTTTAACAGACTTTATTTGTTGCCTCTATATGCGTAAAAATGCCCGAGAACACGAGAACAACCGCAACTAAAGCTCCAGTTTCTCTCTTCCACTACCTTCGCCCTTTCAACGGTTGCTCTGTGCGCGAATTAGCACGTCGACCATTAGAGACTCGCGGCTCCATTATCGAAGTTGATTGTTATCACTTTTATAGCGTGATAAAACTCTTTTACGATTTTTCGACAACGGAGGCTAATTTTTCCAACCGAGCCACACGGATACCTTTGATCATCGCAATACGTTGCCATTTACACCCGTTACTATGAAATACAAATGCCATCCTTGAAACCTTAATCTCATAACTCGGCGTAGTTCTCGTTGTTGCACTATGTGTTTCCATTACTCGTTCCTGTTGCCGTTGAAAATTCACTTTTCATTCCTCACCTCGTCACGCTGTTCTTTCCTATTTTGTCCGTATAATTAGCACCGGTTTCGCTGTTTCGCTATACCGGCTAATAATTTCAAGCTGATTACGCTCCGACATATGAAATACGCTTGTTTACCAATGTTTCATGGTAGAACTATTATGGACTATAGCTTGGCCGGTTGATCAATTATTCGTTGTTTGTCTTTGGGAATATACATTCAATCAACAACGAATCCTAATTACCAGAGTAATATCGTAATTTTCAGCGAGTATGAAAGAGAAAATTAGCACGGAAGATTCGTGGCAAATTGAACAATGTTTATGCTGAGATATCGAGTCGAGGATTGATTTGCTGAATGTACGTGTAGATTGAGACGAATGGTGTCGCGTTATGCATTAGACCTCCTTAACCCTACCGCGGTTCTCAGGTTTCTTTATTCCGATTTCGCTTTTATTTCAACTAACAAGAAAGCTTATAATATTAAAAGTATCTTGGCACAGAATTAAAACAAAAATTCACGCGTATATTAATAACCATTCTTTAGCATTTTTTTTCAAAATGAAGAAGCTTGTTCGTAATTTTTTATTTACAGCCTGCCACGTCCAAATGTTGTTCTTATATCCGTTCCAAGAGACAACCTACGAGAGTATTCAATCGCTATTTCAGCTATTTTTACTACGAAAGAAGGATAAAGGAGAATCTATGTCTGATCCACGGTAAAGCTCTATTATTTTGTGGTCACTCGTACGTTCGAAGATTCTTGGGATTTCTTGCCGAGGTGAAAGTAACGTTCACTTTCATGGCAGACGCTAGCTCGCAGAGGAAGACAGAGAAATCCCAGGCCACGTTCATGGGTTACTGCCGAAAAATACTTGACCCGTGAGTAAGCAAAGACAATTGTACCGCAAGCTTGGCCGACCACCATCGCCGCTCAGCTCACAGACTTAAGCCATAGGGACAGTTTTATGATGCGTCTCCGTCGGACCATGGGGACAAGAGCAAATATACCTTCTCTTTCGTCCACGTGCTCTCGCTTTAACCCAGGATACGTCTCTTGTAACTGAAACCTCACAGGAATCCTGATTCGCAACAGTGTTTGTTCGTCTAGCTTGCTTTACCAGTTTTCGGTACGTGAGAACCTTGTATTTGTTTCGCTATTTAATTGCCTTGTTTTCCTGTGCTAATTGGACAGAACGTGCTTTTAATTGATGACAGTCATCTAGCAGAGAAATTGTGAAGTATTATAAACGGACGGTATTTTTCCTCTCTCATTCTTCATATCCGTTTGGTATTACAGAGCGGGTGAACACGAGGTAACATTAAGTTTGGAAATCTTACTTAGAAGCTGTTAGAACGTTGCTGCTTTCCAAGATTTATAACCAAAAGTTTCTCTATTATTTATGTCGTACTGCGTTCGTTGAACTGTGTTATTAAGCTGTTATTATCGATCTTTGCAATTGAGAAACGCGCGTGCATATGAATCTATGGATATGGAATTCGAGACGCACGCAATATGCGCTTGTTTCTAAATGCGTTGAAAGTTAAATTAAAATTACTTCCATAAATCAATCACTGGTATTGATTCGTTGGCGTAACATTTATCTTACGATAAATTGTTGCATCGTTTTGCAACGAAATTTTCCCTTTCTAAATATCATCTCTATACTATCAATCAACCCATCGATTCGATATCGAATCACAACCCATCCATTCCACAACTGCTATCGTCATCGTACTCCTTCTCGCAATCGTTCTTATTATCACACAATCGAATTCACGCGTCTAATCCTTACACACGCATTCTCACGTCCTTTACACAACCCATTCCCAAAACTCTGCGCATCGTTACCCACCCTCACTGAACCCCATCCAGAAACAACAGAATAAGGAATGGCCAACAAAATGCTCCAACGAGAAAACATATTCCTTCAATTATAATCCCTTCCTTAAATTCTCGACGATCGTTCCTGGCTGAAACCTAAACAACGTCTTCCACGTGTCAACCACGTCAGACCCTCTTCTAACCACCCGCACTCGTCTCCAAAAAACGGTTTTCTCGGCGAGTGTGCAAACACTCGGAGCATCTGTCGTCGGAGAGTTCTCTCGCTCGCCCCTGGAAACTGCCAAATACACGTCTCCACGTCTTCTCAGCCAGGCTCTCATGACCCTTCGACTCGTGTCTAATACCCAGGCGTCGTCTATTTCATGCAGATTATGCCTGTCTATAAAACGAACCCCGCGAAACGTCGGTTGGCATCGAGAAAGCCGATGCCCGCTCGAATTTCGCCGACACTTTACCGAATGGAATCGGGATGCTTTACAACTCGACCCTCGATATTGTGGCAAAATATTAGCGCGAAATGGTATTGTAGCTAGCAGGTCGATGCACTTTTGGCACGCGGGCCTGCGTCGCGCAGCCTGGGATCGTTACCACCCACACGCATATGTACTTATGTACATATACAGGGTGTGCCAGTGTTTAACAGCCAAATTTTGTAGGCCAGTTCTGCGGGCATAATCAAGAAAGGAATGTTATACGAATGTAGGTCATTTGAAGATTTATCAAAATGTCGTGACGGAAGAAGTACGTACAATATTGAGCTTATGGTTATTGCGTTATCTACTAAAAGTAGAAATTTTACAATTAACGTAATTACTAGCTGTGAATTACATATATACAGCGATCTATTTTACGATGTACCACGTAGTAAGGAACAACTCACTCATACGTGTGCTGGGTACAAATTTCCGGAGACGTCTCACGGTACGGTCGTCTTGTACTCGATCGACATTCCGGATATCGTTGAAGTCCGATCGTCTTGTTGATTTCCGCCAACACCAAGTGACTATACCACGGCGAGCGTAGACTTTAACAGTCTCACACTATGATCGTTAAATATTCGCTGTAAATAACCTACCTCTATATAATATTTTTTCCTCCATTATACCCGTAGAATACATTGACAAAATTTGGCTATTAAACCCTGGGACACCTTATATATCTAGTCAAGAGAAACACACACACATACACACGTGGCCTAGTCGAATAACAGAGCAAAGGCTGACAATGAATAAGTGCACACCCGGACAATGTTTACTGCACATTTGTCGCCTCGCGACATCGACACACCATCTTGCGGCTTGGGTAATCTCGACGAAACAGAGCGAGCGAGCGAGCAAGAGAGAAAGAGAGAGAGAGAGAGAGAGAGAGACCTGCGCAGGGGTTGGATTCCTTTTGAGTTTGATTTCTTGCGCGTGGGATTGTGAGTAGTTGCTTGTACGGGAGATTTTGTCGATGAAAGTTAGGTATTTTTTCTTCCTTAGTCGTTGAAAGAGATTGGAGGTGAACGTTCTGTGGGGTGGATTGGTGTTGAGTCATTGCAAGTGGAGAGTTTTTAGGGTTTTGGAGATAAGAAATTGTTGTGAATTAGACGCGATTACTTTTTACACGCGTAAGTTGTAAATTGACGAGAATAGTAGCTAAAAGTAGTTTTGTAATTAAACGGAAGATCCAAGCGAAGTTTCGCTCTTCAATTTCTATCAGGAAAAGGTTTAAATAGCTGACTGAACGATTGCAAAATACAGAAAGCTAGCTAGCTACTTCTACGAAGAGCTAAATGCGTTTGCTACT
This sequence comes from Bombus terrestris, assembly GCF_910591885.1. Taxonomy (NCBI): domain Eukaryota; kingdom Metazoa; phylum Arthropoda; class Insecta; order Hymenoptera; family Apidae; genus Bombus; species Bombus terrestris. The sequence goes on along the minus strand of NC_063279.1, from coordinate 3,621,617 downwards.
CAACGAGCGTTTGTAATATTTAACAACCGCGAATTCTAATCAAGATTTCCGACTTTCCAAGGGAAGACGATGGTATTGTAAGGCTACTATAACATCAGAATTCAGATAGAGACTATGGAATCGTAGATTAGTTTCCTGAATGAAAGGACGTGTACAATACCCCTGCATTGCATACGTGTACGTTCTACGTAGTACGTTTGCGCAGGACATATGCAAAATTCAGGAATTCTCTGTAACTGTGAAATCGCTCCTTTAACACAAACAAAACACCTTCTACGAAGCAGCCAGAAGTATAATGCGGTATTGGAGCCATATTAACCATTAATACAGAATTAAATTATTCAAATTCTTGCATTTAAACATTTCAGTTTTTTTAGACCATTAGCAGAGAACTCTGAATTATCAAAACTCTTGAATGTGGATACACTTCAGCCTTTCTGGGGCATTTTACAAATTTTCTGAACCTTTCAAACTTTCATATATCTAAATTATTTCATAGATAACCATGATATATTGAAATTTCCATATTTCCAACCACAAAGTTAATATTTCAAAGTCTACATTTTCCACAACGTTACCGAATGGAAAAGAAAAACTTTAATTTTTCAAGTTATCAAATTTCTATAGAATATTCAAGTTCTCCAAAGAAATTCTTCTTCAAATTCATGGAACTGATTAAAAATATCTTAGCGCTAAAAAATCGCGTGTTTTTTCGTCCGATAAAGCTCTCGTAGACTCGTACAATAACACAAGCGAGGAATAACCATTTGTCGCGTAAATTGCCTTCGCCTTTTCGTTCGATCTTCGAGAAAATTTATCGAGAAGCAAATATAAATATAGTAACATTTGTTACGTAAATAACTTTCTTTATTCGAAAGACCGTGTATATGGAACATGAAACGGTGTTGAAGCTTTTAAGGAAATTAAGTATTTCTGTCGTGGCGAATGACTGCGAGCAAAGTCTGCTGGAACGCTGATGGCACAGGCATCGATTAATTGCCAACGTTGTTGCAATTGTTAATTCAATTGTATAACGAGGATACGGTTTAATCGTTCGATTAATCTTACAATATTAACAATCGATTAACCGCTACATCTATCTTAAAGACATATAAACAGACAAATAAATAAATAAATATATTTCCCATCTAAGAACATTCTCAAATCCATATAAGAATCGCAACAAAGATGAAACGCCTTAGTGGAATCGCGCCCCTATCGTTAATCAAAACTAAAACGTTCTGTAGAGTAATTAATCTCCGGAAAAGCGAAACTCATCGAAAGCTCGATAACAGAGCACGACTAATCGAAACGTCATATGTTGGATTCGAAACATTTGGACCATGGATGAACCCGGAGAGAAATGAAATACGAAATAAACTTACATACACATGTACACACGTATGTACAGGTATTTTGAACGGTCGGTCCTCTTCCTCGGCGGATAATTAGCAACGAAAAAGAAATTCGATGAAAAATTCGCGTGTACAAGGAGGGCCGCCGTCGATCGATCGGAAATTATACACGGTCGATGAACATTCGGTTCGATGAAAAATTTGAAGATATTCATAGATTTCAACGATCGCTGAGTAATGAACATTCTCGCAATTTTATCATCGCTCTGTCATACGCCAGTCAAATCCATTATACGTACATATGTCACTGGTCGTCGATGATCCCCGTTAAAACATATCACGACGCGTTTTAATCGAATCTTCAGCTTCTCACCGTCGTAAAATTATAATATATCGAAACACTGTAACGCTTCGAATGGAGTGGCGCCGACACACCATTACGCCGCTTTCGATGCAAAACGAATTTCAGTACCGAGCCGCTAATTTCATCGATCACGCGTACCACATGCTCCCACGATAAAGCTTCGTAATGATTTTTCGCTGGCCGGGGCACGCGGAGAATTGAAACCGTCCCCTTCGTTCCAATCGAAATTTCGATCTCGCGGATTAATCCCCGCGCGACGTTTACGCGTCACGAGTTCAGTGATCACGCGCGAATTTTCGCTCCTCTCGCGACGACGATCGAAAATCACGTTTGACGGGTTCAAAACGAAGGTTGTTCAAACGACAGAAATGATATTATCGGGTCATTATCGGTGACGAGATAAAAGTACAGTTTGTTGGAAATCGAGGAATTAATCGAGATGTTAATTTTTTGTCATGCAGGTACGTAATTCGCGACGATGGTTACGGACGAATTATATCTTTTAAAGCGATTACGATTAAGCTTCTCTTTTTTTTAACAAAGTAAAGAAATTTTAAGACGAATCGAAATTTACATACAAAAATTTACAAGTCTCTCGGAATACAATGATCCACTGCGTGGAAAAAGGGAAGAGTATCGGAAGAAGGAACTTGGAAGTTGAACAGAATGGAATTTTAATTCGTCTCCTTCGTTTTAAAGAGAGCAGCTTTACGCTACTTACCAAAGAAAGCAAGCTCGTTTAATGCAAATTATTCCAACATCGATCGGTCCCTTTGCTAGTTGAATTCAATTTTAAAGACACTGCGAATTGGCGCAAGGAGACGGACACATTCGCTTCTTCGATAGATTCCAACTTTCCATAAAATTACCAAACAATGCCGGTATAGTCTATCGTATTTATTAGAAGAAATTCAGAGATAGAAGAAGATTATAAAATTGCACAAGCATTTATACGGTAAAGTTTCGTTTCCTATGATCAAAAATTTAAACAATGATAGTTAGGTTCATCGCTAAGATTCTAAGATTCATTATTAATTTTAAATCTATCCTTTTAAACGACAACCTTCTTCGTTAAACCAAACCAATTAACAATCCTCTTTTTACATGCAAATCGATCGAACCAATCTTTCAGGATTAAATTCAAACGCGAGTCTTTTCTTCAGATCGTACTTCCTTGCAACAATGGCCACTTGCGACCATTTCGAGATCCGTTTCCTGACTCAAGTCAGACGACAATGACTCATCGTCAAGACGATGTTTAGCGAACTTCATCCAGGCGATGCTCTCAGTTATTTACCGAATTGTCGATCCACGAACTCTTTATCGGAAAATACACGCAGTTCCGCTGCAAATCTTTCTTAATGGATTACGTCAGTTTACGAAGGCGCTACAGCCAATTACGCGATTTCCTGTTGAGAACGGATATTGGGACGTCTAACAAACGAGTACCGATGCAATTCTCCGCGGTTGAATATTAATTTATTAACGAATAGCGCGTGCGTTCCAGTTGGAGATTAAAATCGAGCAATTGCAACTACCCGCGATGCGGAAATTCCTGTTCATATTCGTTTTTGCGTGACAGGGGAATTGTAATTCGAATATTCAACAGGGGCGCATGCAGTAGACTCGGAATTATATAGATTCATACTGGGAACAATTTAATCGTCCGTTCGACTTTCTACGGATGATGTTTCAAAGACTCGCGAGTTTTCCTTTCTCGATTTTATTGGCGAAGAATAAATTAGTTTTTTTCATAATTTTTTTTTTTTACTTGAAACTAGATCTTGTTACGTGTTTTGAAAGAAATTATTTTAATTCTATCCCCGTTTATGGTCTTTTAACACTTATTAATTTACACTTAATTTAGTATTCTCGAGAAAGTTACGATTAAACTTCTACCAAACAAACATCTATAACTTCTCATTTTTTTTAACTCGTCTGGTAAGTTCGTTTCTCTGGAAATGAAAGAGCATTTTTAAAAAGATCGAGTCGAACAAATTTCAAAGATCATGATCAAGAATCAGGATTGAGCGCTGACTCTAATTTTAAAGGAACTCCCCTATAAGAACTGATATTGTCAAATTTTTCTAGTTCAAGTTATTTACCATAGAAATTTGTATTAAGATATTAAAACAGGGAAGCTATCGGTAGTTCAATGGAATCTGTTTCGATTTAACTTTAAATACATACAACACGTGTGCGAAACAATTTATTAGTTCATACGATATTATTTATATAAAAAAGAACTTGTCGCGCGATATCATGCGAAATATTTGGCAAACTTCTTATGAAAATAAATTCAACGCTTCAATCCGGTTAAATTGTATTTCACGTCTCTAACACTTGAAGAATTATCGCGCCGAGCATCGATGCGTTCCGCCGAAATTAAATTCATAAATCGGCACGGCAAACAATTCATTAATTCATTTGCTAGTAACACCGTTTCGGAGCAAGACTCCATAAAGTAATAATTATTCAATGCGAGTCTTCCACTCGAAGTATATTGAATATTCGTTTCTGATTAAATTCTGATGCAAACACATACATTTCTGCGCCGGATATTTTTCTTTCATTTGATACGTATCGTTTTAAGATTAAAAGCTGCAAAACAACTATGTACAGAGGGTATTTTACTGTCACATACGTTCAGCTCGAAATATGATCGGGAAATCGATTTCTCGTCTCTGACAGCTGCGCAACAAACAACATATCGTCTTTTAGATGCTACATGAGTCGGAAAATGTTTTTCCATTGATCGTAGAAGGCTATCGAGGATTTGGAGACAGTTGCCGTTTTATGAAATTTCTACCTTTCAAATATTACAATCGTTAAGCGTGGAAATTATAATCGAACAAAGGTAACAATTGAAATAGAAGTTGTACTATAAATATTATATTCATTGATATGCCAATTTTAAAATGACTAGTACGTTCTTAGATCTCTTGCAACTATTTATAACGAAATCCCTGGTCATGTGTAGAGTATATCTTTTTATACAACTCGAAATTAATCTCATAAATCAAAAATTACTGTTTCCAAAATCCTTTTTTGGAATCCCGAAGATGTTAATAATCGTGTTACTCTATACTGTCCGAATTAAAGGGTTTTGCAACAAAAATTACTCTGTCCGATTTTTAGATCTTTTAGATATTAGGTCGTCCGAAAAGTTTCTTTCGTTGCATAAGAAAATAATGGATGCACAACATTTCTCGTTTTACATTATTTTATCGAATTACGTATGATCCATTTTCTTCTATCAAGATAAAGATCACAACGTTTGATAGATTAGGTTTCATGTTTGTATAAAGATGCATCGTTGTAAAAGACGTGTCTGTGAAAGAAAGAGACTTTTCGAACAACCCAATAATAATATATTCTAGTATTAACGAACGCATCGTCGAATGAAAATAAAATTCTATAAAAATCCATATTTCTTCTCAGATATAGTTACAAATACGCTCATAAGAACTCTGAAGAATATAATGAATAATTTTGTTTTAAAAAATTGAAATGTATTAGACAGAAATTAAAAATGCCAGAGTAGCCTTTTTTTTCTTCTTGCTTTCCTGGAGGACGATAAATATGGACAAGGTTCGTTTATGTCCTGTTTATGAGTCCTTCAATTTTGTAAAATAGTTGTTAATTTTACTCACAGGCAGTTTAGAAAGATCGTCACCAATTTGGATGACACCTACACAACGTACACGTGCATGGCTCACCACTTACCTGAAATAAAAGGTTAAAGTTTACTTAAAAATGTCAAAGAGCTAATCTCGCTGTGTGAATAAATGTTTAGCAATTGATGAAATAATTATACAGCGTTTGGTAGTAGTTATATCTAATCTGATAGCATTTCTGTCTAATTTGATAGCATTTCTGGTATCAAATTTGAATAACGAATGTATGAATACTTGCAATTTGAATGATACACATGGAACATGTTTGATCAACTTGACTAATGAATAACGTCGAACAATCAATCATTTAACAACGTTGCTGCGAAATTTCAAATCACTTGGCGTAAAACAGAACGGCAGTGCGATACAGTTGTTTCATTTTTATTCATTTTCATTCGTTGAGAAATAAAATTTCTTCTTATCGTTAGGTCAGCTTGAATTTCTGCTTTGAAATCTACTTGCTCACCGATACACTTACAACGACAGAAATTTCTTCACAAATACGTGTACGAGTCACGATCGAAGAGAGACGCAGTTTTCATTTGGGCAAAAATGGAAAAAAGCATCCTGAACGAGCGAAACGGTTATAGAAGGCCTTTCGTAATCTTGTTTCCTACTTTACCATTACCCCTGTTTTCCTAAATGTAACGATATATGTAAATGTAAATGTAGCTTGGAATTGCAATTTTATTTCCACCTTCGAATTCCCGCCCGCCGTAAATTTCGCTATTACTGGAAATAATTATAGGCAATTGTACACAATTGTAGAATACTAATATAAAATATTATACAGAGTCTCGTTATTATTGGACGTTACACGTATATTCTAGATATTCAAAATATTACTATGTTTTCTCAATGCGCAATCAAATGCCTGTTTTAGAATATTTTATTATTCGACTACGAGTTTCTATTCGTTTATAGAAAATTTTTAGAAAAGACGCAAGAATATATGAAATATTCAAAATATAATACCAGTTCTAACATTTAGTAGATAAAGAAATTTACTGCTTAGACTCTATTCTTTCGAATTATATTGTATTATATTGTATTATATGTCACGTCAAGTAATACAATATATAGTTGTGAAAGCAGCAGAAAAAGGTAGTACAATATGATAAAGTAGAGGCACATAGATTTTTTGCCATGCTCTCAACTTTGACAAGGAGTTACTAAAAAAAAAAAAAAAAAAAAAAAAAAATGACGGTTATATATCACGTGGGAGCGTCGCAAATCGACTGATACAGATCTCGGCTATATCTGTGATTTAGAATGTCACACGTTTCTAGAAATACCGTGCAATGTACTACAGTCGACTGTCAATTACGCAGATGTACAGATATGTTCGTGTACATTATTTTCGTTTTATCTTGTAAATTCGACGCTATATTTCTGTTAGGAATTTGTTTGACTGAAAAATAATAGCGCAAGACGAAATTGCTTAGAATTAAAAATTATAAACTAAGAAAATCAAATTGTAATTTTGAAATTGTTTTATTAGGAAAAAAGATTGCTTATTGATATTTGTTTAATGTTATAACAGCATAGCTTTACGTTCTTCTGTACATTTGTGTAAATATTTTGCATCTAATTCATGAAGATAATATTAGTTGCCATTTTTCCCTCTCCCTCCATAGTCCAAAGTCCATAATTACAATTAATCCATGATCGAAGGATGCATAAATAATTGTTAACGAAATTTGTATGTTTAACGAGAGTATTTGTAAATAAACGTAATAATGAGATTACAGTGATATTAATCAAGCTACAGTCCATCACGAAAGTATTCAGACACAAGCATAACTTTGTCTCCTGCGTTCTAATATGTGAAATACATCAACAAAAATGTTTTACAATATATCGAAATATAGCACATAGATGTCAGAAAATAAAAAAAATCTTTTGTCTTAAAGCAAACTGTTGTTTAATTATTAAAAGATATATCGAAAAAAGTGAATCTTCATGTCACTAAAATATTTGGACACTTTATAAGTTGATGTTAAAGGAACTGAGTTAGCAATTTCTTAGTTTATTAGACAAAACATTACATGTTTCATATTTACTGAATTTCGACATAATGAAAAACATTCTTGATTCTTTATTTGTATTTATTTCATTTATTTCGGAAAGTATTAAACTTTTAATATTTTGTCCGGCACTCTTTTCGTTCAATAACATGTTCTAGGCAGTTTAACATCTCCAAGATTACTCTTTGTTGGTAATCGATGCTGCAGTTTATTCCTCTGTTAAACGAGTTCATTATTTTTATTCGGCGCTTATTGTCGTATTTTATCAATTCCACGATCCGATTCATCCCACAGAGACGATCATAGTTCCGTGAAAAACTCGTTAAGAAGATCTCGTTAAAACTTGGCCGAAAAATCTAAGTTCTGAATAGTAGGTACTATACGTACATGATGACTGCACGAGTTTTCCTCTAGCCATGTACATTATTCCCACTGTTAAACGCTTGACAAACTACGTACTAGTCGAATTTCATAAAAGTTTGTAGCAGAGATAAAGAAAAAGACTGTTTCCCGTTTTTGCACAACAAACGTTTCAAGAGACGAGTCAAAGGGGCTAAAGAATAATGCGAGTAGCGTTGGAAAAAATGTGCCAAGGGATGAAGAGTCGGATGGAGGGAGGAACGAAATTAAAGAGCGCTATCATGCGAATCGACTATTCGCGAATCGAATTTTTCACTTAACCCCGGGCAAAGCCCGGTCGAAATCGAGTCACTCCCTGGCAACATCTCCAGCATTTATGAATTTTCTCGCGGAAGAAAACGTTCCGGCGGATTATAACGAAAGTTAGGAGAAGATTAGCTCTCCCCGTTTTCGCCGTGATTTCCCCGGTTCGGGACAGAAGGCGGTGGAGTTATGAGGGGAAGCCTGTAACACAGACGATTCTGCCCTTCTCCTGTTTCATGTGTCAATTAACGCGAACTTGTTAGCGCAACGTGCAATCTGGTTTCCTCGTGTCGTGCAACCACCGTTGCTCGCTCGACGAAACGTTACCGCGCTCGTACATCGTCACGAAAGACACGGAAGAACGAATGGGTCGCGTGGAATGGTAACAACTTCTTCGAAACGTGGAACACGAGGGAAGAAATGAAATTCGGTCGAGGAGGTAATTAGCGAGATTGGCAAGGAGAAGTACTCTGCTTACGTACTCTGATGAGGGTGATGATAGTAATACGAGTTACGATAACTTTTGTGTATCGCGTGTAAGAAACAAAGAAATTACGCGCTTATTTATATTTCAAGAGGTTGGAGAAATTTCGATCGGGGAAAGATTTTTTGACAGTTGCAGATGTTATCTATCAGATGGTTATATTACGCTATGCATGTACTCGATGCTTGTGCGTTGAGCAAAACTTTCTATAAAGCTACTTGATCAAGTTGTATCTTCTATAGACTCTTATTCCGTGAGATAATTATTATAACGAACTATATGTAGTGCAATATATGCGGTGACCTAGTAGCAGTAACTGAACGAAGAAGGAACTTTTTCACAGATAAATTACGATTTGCAAAATTGTAAAATCGACCGTTCTACAAAATGTATACAGAGTGGACCATTTGGTTCTGATGCTTTGATAATAAATAAATTACGATTGGTTAAAAAATCGTTTTCCCATAACGTTCGTACGAATCAAAGAAATTTCATTAATACCGAGGTCTTTCACATTCCTGTAGGATACTTATTTTCGTTGCTGTATTGCAAAATAATGGCAAACGAGAAGGTTTCTTGACACCTTTTGAATTTTATAATTTTATATACGAATTTTGCAGAATATTTTACATATCCAAAATACGCAAAAATCATGCCAGAGCTGAAGGGTTCGAGTATAACGCGTGATAATACGGAAAACAGCGTGCCATGTAAGAAATCCAATATGTCTAGATCAAATTAATCCAGCGATTTCGAATAGGATCTTAGCCGCTAATTCCACGTCTTGCCAGGTTTCGCTATCGACGCATCTGCATTGGCATCCAATCACACGGTCGATCACATAAACCGACGGTACCGGTTTAATTATGGTACGTGCGATGGAGTATTATGCTCGACGAAACGATAACGTGCCGTTCGAGTCCTTTGTATCTGCAACAGTTTCAGAAGTTCGGCCTTGGAGGACCGAGACTATCTTGCCACTCGGACGTTCCACTGATTTCGAGGCACGGGTTTGCGTTACGTCGGCCAAATCCCAAGCCAACTTGGAAAATCCCGCAAATCGGTGCACGTCCAGTACCACCGCCGGTATTCCAGATTCTCTGCGGATTCGAACGCCGGACGCTACACCGATAAACCCATTACGTCGACGCGTACCTCGTCTTCCAGTTAATGAACGGGGTTTCGTCTTACACCCATTCTGCCCTTTCGAGATAATTAATTAAATTTATTAAATGCTGACTTGATACGAGCAACTTCTTCAAGTTGCACTTCAAGAACGCTACGTAACAGCGTAACTCTTCGATTTTCTTTTCTTCTTTTAGATCCTTTTCTCTTTGTTTCTTTGAAGTTTAAGTGACTGTGACAAGGATCAGGTCTAATAAAGTGCATTGCGAGAATAGTTGAATTATTGAAGTATTAAGTTTTGACTTTTCGTAGGCAAATCGAGTCATTGAAGATCGAAACGAGGTTTCTGCATTTTTTTTTTTTTTTTTTTAATCAGTGTTTGACGTAACGTCGACTGCAAGATTACTGGCAACATTATGGAAGAATATATCGTAGTGGATGGAAAAAATATTTACACATACTCAGCTATGTATATTTTAGTAAATACGCAATTCCGCTTATCAGATGATCGAAGGTGGAACAGATCGGTGTCAAAGGTACAATTTCACGTTGCTATTCGTTCCCATATCGCGTAGATGTATTTTAATTTTACTTCAATTTCGCGTCCATCCGAATGTTTACACTAACACGGTAAACGATTCTACGTTTCTTTATTTTATTACAGTTTCACTTTGATACATCAAACCTGTGGATGATTACGTATCAGTAAATTGTTTTTCATATTTTCCTATCATCTGCTTTGATAAAATATCGACGCATATTACCGAAACGTCATTAAAAATAATTTACGGAATTTTAATGAAAATAGGTACGGCAGAAAGGAACTCGCGTAACTTCAAAGTGGTTGGAAAATATTAAAGAAGTATGAAAATAAATATAACGTGAAACATTTATATATAATATTGGAAACATTTACCATTACTTTCCACGAATACCCACGAATGTCCTAAGCATTTTTGTACGCAACGTGACAGTCCTAATTATGCTAATACTTCCCGTACCAATCAAGTTTTTCCGCCCGAACGATCGTACCGTATGAACGCAGATATCTTCAATACTTTCATCTTATTGTTCGCAAAATAGTTTTGCATTGCAATTCATTATAGGATTATTATCATACATTTCAACGGAGTGGTAATATTCTATATTCGTCTTGTATATTCATATCTAAAGATGCATTGGAAATTGCACGTATCGACCAATTATAATTCACCATCGCCTGTTCCATTATTTCGGTGGAATTAAAGCGTTCAAACATTCTAGGCACATACTTTCCCCATCTCCATTACTGTCAATCACCCCTCCCACTTTCCAACAGTCAGTATTAACTCCGTATAGAATGTAGCCTCTGTCATCTCCGTACAGAATAGGATTCTCGCGATCTGACGGATGTGCTCGAATGACATCACGAAATGGAGGTTCGTGGCAGAGGTCGTTCGCTCGTCTTCATAAAGGGAGATGACGCTCATAAAGGAAAAGAATTCCTGTACATGCCATTTTCCACGTAATTTTCATTAAGCCCGGATGCCGATAATAACTTCTTTCGCGTACGAACGACTTTACTCGCACATTGACACGCGCATGAAATCATTAGGTGCATCGACCGAAGTAATTAAAAAAAAAAAAAAAAAAAAGAAAGAAGGGAAGAAAAATGAAATAGGAAAGGGAAGCAAAAACGGAGCGACAACATAATTCCCTAAGGATCTTTGTTTCTTCGTTTCTATCTTCTTTTTCTTCTCTCCGTTTCTATTCTTTTCTATTTCGCTGTTCCGTGTGGAACGATCAAAAATTGAAGACTTTCGCGTTTGCACTGGTCCATGACAATATTGTTACTCGTTTTGACTGTCCCTGTGCGGCGCACGTTGTATCACGGCCAGTCAGCCAACCATTCGGCTCAAACGCCCGCTGTTCTTTGATCAGGAAAACTGTCACGCGTTGTCCCGTGATCGGGAAAGGAAGAATCAAATTTTCTGGCTTCTCTGACGTCGAGTTTCCAATCATTGGATAAACCCGCAGACCGTTGCACAAACGACCCTCCTTCGCTCTGCCGCCGCCGCCGCCGCTTTCTGTCTTCGTTTTCTGCCTCCGTAGTTACAGGAAGCTGCGCTGTTTCATCCAAAGCGGCACGTTACGCTCAAAGCAAGACTTCGATACTCGCGATAATGATCGCATGATGGATGTATCTTGTCGGAAAATAATGTTCCCGAAAACGGAAACTTTGATTAACGAATCAGAACTGTTATTTAGTTTTAGGAGGAATATGTTGGGAAACCAACTTTTAACGAATGTTTCTACAGAAAATGAATACGAAGAAAATTGAAACATTTTTCGGTAATGAATTTTTAGAAATTCGTATATTTCCTATGCGATATGTTCGGTATAAAAGAAGTTCGATGATATTTATTTTTATACTGTATTTCGTTTTCGCAAATTCAAATATTTTATCGTTCTTTAGTAAGTTCATGGCGATTAGAAATCTAACGTCGATAATATAAACTTCAAGAATAGTTGTGAACACAGTCAGCTGTATCAAGCATTCTCTTTGCTTCCTGATTAAACAAACATACTAATCAAATTGTTCAAGTGATTTGTTCCACACACTTACTGACAATTCCATGATATTCATCGTATCTGCGTTTCTTTCCCAACGTAATTTTAAGAGTTTCTCATTCTATGTATACCGTTTTCGATTTACTTAGTTTATTTAGATTCTTGGATTAATCTACGCAGTTTATCCATTGAAATTTCCAAACTGGAGAAAATGAAAGGTTCAACGCCACCCATAAAGCTAAACGTTCGTGGGAAGGACGAAATAATTAACGCAAACTTCCCTAATTCCCGCTACGGCGACGAAATAAAACAATTAACGCAAACTTGTCCGAGTCTATTAATTACCAAGACATGGAACAACCGTCACGGATTTACTTGGTTCTACGGACAGTAGATAACTCGAATCGAGTAAAGAGAAACAGAGAGAGAGAGAGAGAGCAGAGATTTGCTAAATACAAAATCGGAAAAGATATTAGAAACGAATTTTTCAAAGACTTGGCTGAGAACGAGTTCGATGTGATCGATGAAAATTTATCGAGGCGCGAGTATTTTGTTCTTCGATGGAGGGAAGAGTTTTTTAATATTCGTAAGAGAAGTTGGTCGTTCTAAAGTATCCGTTTTACAACGTTGGCTACTTTCCCATCGAGTTACTGCAACCCCGTGCATCAATCATCGTAAAGTTTTGGTCAATTGTATTTATGTCTGGTTAAATTTATAAACTAGAATCACCGAAGAGTACATCTGCTATATATTTACTATATATTAGTATATATATTTAGATCCATGTTAGCAACTTGAATCAATGATTCAATTACTAATCAAATGAAATTTGCATCAGTACCCATTGCGTACCAATTACTAGTGCGTTTCGTGATTAGAAATCTTGATGGAATATTGAAAATAAATGAAGAAAATATACTATTTAATATATTAAGGTGTATAGTTATAGAAGGTTTAAAGTCCTACTCGATTGTTGGTATATCGATATTAAAAATTCAAAGTATATCAAATTTCAGAATGAATGCCCTTCGTATAATCTATTCGGTAGCCACATTGATCAGATTCGGTTCAGTTTTGAAATAAATTCCCTATAATATCGAGTTAAGAGCGAGATTTGTTCACATTTCGTAACAGCAAAATTATCCTCTTCCGATAATAGCAGAACCTAGTACGGAACATATTAATCGTCAAAACGAATTTTCTAAATCTAAGTTGATACCAATACACGATCTATAGCGATGATATTTCAAAAATAATATCAACCGTTTTAAGAAACAAAGCGAATGTGTCCGTTTTGGGTAGCTTGCCCATCGCAAACATTCTTCGATGAAGTCGCTCGTTCGTGAAAGACGATAATCACAGAGAAACACGAAAGTGTAAGAATTCAATGCGTGTACGAGGTTGGAATTTCACGAGCATACGCACGTGCAAACACAACGGAAGTATATTCCCTTTAATCTCGCGGATCATAAATTTTCCATTAACAAAATCATGTCATAGAGTTCGGCTCGGTCCAACCAAACCTTCCAGACCTGTTTCGACCGGGGACGTATACATTTATATGTAATCGATCGTCTGCTTTATGCAGTAAGTGGTTAATAAATCATACCGTGGCTGAATGCAACGGCACCTGGCCATCCATATTGACTGGCTGGTTTCGTGCTTCTCTAATTCGTCTTCCATTCCCCGGCCACGATATATGTGTATATATATCTTTTTTTTTTTTTTTTTTTAAATTCGCCTCTCTATTCCCACAGCGTATTACGATACTAATGGTCTCCATTGTGGCGATGTTGCAACGCTCGTTGAAAAATATCGCGAGCTTTATTTATGATTTCCCACGGATGACTAAACCTACTGTGACCGTCTCTCTCTTTCTCTTTGTTTAGTCCTCTACTCTTCGATTTTCTTCCGTTTTATTCGTCGACGACGGAGTCGAACGAAAAGTCACGGATTTCGGATTAAGACGGAAAATCAAAAGAGCGTCCGTAGTTCCTAGCAATCTGGTGATCCTTGCACCTGTGCTCGCGGGAAATTACTCTTCAATGGAAGTGATTTTTGCGTTATTGGAATTTGCGCGAATTGGAAGAATTCTGTGCGATTCGGTTATTTTGTTCAATTCGTACGATGGATACCGTGCAAATGGCTGACGCTTTTCGTTTGCAAAATTGATATTCTACGATAGCGACTGATTCAATTTTTCTCCTAAAATTTCTCGCAAGAGTGAATTTTGTTAGTATTTTGCAGTGGTTACGATTTGGGAAATGAGCGCCCTACTTTTAATACAAACATTCGAGGATGATATGGTAATTGAAATTAATGAAAGTGTATGGAATATAAGTAACAGTTTCCCGAATTCTCCTTTCACAAATTCCCTTTAATCGATTGTTATTTCGTAGTATACACGCGCGCTTGCCCGATACGTACGCACGCTTTTTTGAGGATTAACAACATCCTCTAAAGCCATCTAAAATTAATTAACGGTAGCGATGTTTTACATTGAAGAATGGTTTTAGCTAAACTTGCACGTACAAAATAGCCTATTCAACTCGAGGTAGATAAAATAATTGTTACCAAACTACTTGCATGAAATTAATTTGTTTGCTGATAGAAATAAGTAAAGTTAACTCGTCTAAATTAACATTAAATTACCGTTTTACGTAATACAGATAGACTGTTAAACACAAATTTGAAATTTTCGTCCTGTTAATTTTCACTTGAAATAATAATGTAGTTAACAGAAGTATGGTTAACAGGCTGCTATGCTTGTACATGTATAGAAAGATATTTTAAGTGATATAGGAGCATACATAGTCGGACATTACAAGATGTACCAGACGTTACGTTGTATGTTACACATATGTATCATTCTACGTATTATTATAGAGCTTCAAATATCAATATCGATGTTTAAAACAATCTGTTCGCATTATTAAGATTTTTTAAACACTGACTAAAATTAACGTAAGAGTTCTCAATAAAGACGATATTAATTACTTTGTCTCTATCCTATCGACTTTAAAATTGAAATTTTATTTCACATATTTCGCTTTGGATTTCCACAACAGAATCATGAAAAATAAACACTGTCCCGACAGAAAGTAATGGAATCTAACATAAAACACGAATATTCTATAGAATAATAAACGAAAATTGAATTACGCCGCGTGTGATTCGAGCTTTCAAAATTAAAACAGGCCATCATCCAACCACCGTAAGCGGTTAGGGCGCTGATCACTGTCAGTGTTACTGTCACACGTATCGAGCTAATTAAACGATAGCATCATCTGCGCGCATGGTTGCTCCTAAAACACGTTCAATTTCGCCATAACTTTTTCCCTTTACTCCGAGTTACCTCGAAATACGCGACGTAAAAAAGTTGTGAACAGTCACGAGGACGAAATTATATCGTTAAACGTACATAAACGTCAAAATATGTTTGGCGAGGCGCTGGAGTTGGTAAAGAATTCGAGCTGTACGATTCATTCTGCGCGCAGTTTGAATTTAAAACACGTCGAAGTGATGAGTTATACCGCGCCACGCCTTTTTATCGGCATTATTCGGCCTGAGTTAGTTAGCGAATTAATTACCTCGGATTTTCCTCCGGATGACTTTAGAAGGGACCAACTTTTACGAGTCATTTCATTCCTTGCTTCCTTACTACTGACTAAGTAGCCATAAACTCTGTATTATCTGTCAACCGACAAACGAGATAAAGCTACATATGTCAAAGAGAGAAACACGGGAAGCACGTTATATTTTGAAATAAGAACAGAGTATAAAGCCCTTTTGTTTTTCAATCGTAACTTTTACGAGATTCCTGAGAAATTAAATAATGTTGTAGATTTGGGAGACACTGTAAATGTTGCAAGACAATATAGTAGCAATTTTGGTAAGCGAAAGATTTGGAAACAAGAACTACAGACTTGAAAGTTTACATAATTGAGATAGTCGAAAATTTATTGCTAGAGTTGGACAATTAATCTTCGAGAGACTTAACTTTAAAAAGTATGCCCTTAAATCAACATAAGTATCGCGAACAAACTTCCAGATACCTTAAGTAACTAAAAACAATCTGGATTTGTAAGACAGCTATAATGCCGTAGTTACGATACATCTTATATTAGAAATTACACTGAAAATAATTGAAAATATTACAAATTACTATAATGGAATATCACCTATGTACACTGCATATTTATAAGTGAAAAAAAGAATTTACTTTTTATAGCATCGATAAAATTTACTTTATTGAGATAACAAAAGTATTAATATAATATACAAAGCTTATAATTTGTTACAAATTGCTGCAATAAAATTAACTTTCTCCTCGTTAATACGAGAGATTTTATAATACGTATACTTTACGGATGATTTTACCGTATATGTCGCTTTAATACGTGTTTCCGTATTTATACGCGTTTACATGTGTGGTATAAAATAATTGATCGTTCAAGTCCTCAGTCGTGTGGCCGCAACACACAGCAAATTATCGATGCGAATATAACTCCGCTACTTTCTCGAAATTATATTTTTATTCCAATTTACTTTGATGGAAACTTTCTTCTTGATCTAATAAAATCAAAATTTTAACTACGACAAAGTCAATGCCAAAACCTTGTTTCCCTTTTAAACACCGACTAGATGGAAATAGCAAACTGTAGACAAGAGTTACGAATATATCTCTATCCCAAACTCATACATTTTTTAATTCCATTAAACATTTGTTTACGTAGATTCATATTTCTACGAATACAGCTGAAGCAATACGATGTACATAAAAATTTGTTTCACTTTATAATCGAAGAGCGCACGAGAAATACACGTTCTCAAAAAGAGGCTTCACCTTATTATTAATTCGAGTACTATATCTGAATTTTTGAATTCTACTTTTGTTATACTTTGTTCTGTAATATCGTGGACGGAGAGCCTGGTGGGTGTCGTGCGAATTATAAACAAGCGGTTGCCGAGCATGTGCGTGGTGGGGCTAAGACAAAAGATATGAGGCTAAGACGAAAGACAAAGGGTTGCTATGAAACATAAACGAATTAACAGCAGTATGAGTTGAGAAGCCAGAGAGTGCGGATTACGTTGTCGAGAAAGAGTTGAATCTGTGTTGACGAGAGTTGTTAATTAATTACCTAGTTGTCTTAATTATATACGTTGTTGCGATTAGTTCATGTTAAATAATCATTGTTTTCTGTTTAATTAACATCTGTTTGATCCATTTTGTTACGTCGCGTGAAAAGGTCCGCGTGACGTACCTTAATGTCTGACCGTCAAGGCCCAAGCGTCGTTAGAGAAACCCTCAATAAACCTAAGGCCCACCATAAACCGAGTCTCATTAACTTACAGGAACCTTGAATCCTGCAAGTATTTTGGGTTTATAACTGGTACTTAAACAAGTCATTAGGTCTATTGAGGTTCTCTAGCCCCGACGGAGAGTTCCTACGGCTCTCACGGTGCCTAGAGTTCCCATAGCTCTCACAGTCAGTCTATCCAGTCAGTCAGTCAGTCAATTCAAGTCACTCAAGTCACACAGTCGAAGTCAAGCAGTCGACGTCTATTCATTCGGTCATTCGGTTGATTTTGTTGATTCGATTCAGTCAAGGTCGGATCTGATCAATCGCTACGTCTACTACGACACGAGAGCCTTCATCTATCAGATTGGCAGTCAGAATCTGAGCAAGATCGAGGCAATCCTCATACTCGGCGACGTTACTACTGTGTGTGATTAGACGAAGTTGTTGGAGAAAATATATAATTAAAACACTGCTAATCACGGAGTTACATTATTTCAACCACCCCTATTGTCTTAACGGAAATCAGGGGATCGATCTACTCGCGGCGTCGATTATTATAATCGTAACGGGAATTTACGACTCCCGTTGACGTGTTTCCTCGCGATTGCGTCTCCCCGCGATTGGTCGAATTTACACATTTATTATAAATAAACTAATCATGATAGTTTACGATACTACATTTCCTTATGAAGGTACTTGATAAATACTATTCTCATCGCACGATTACGCAAATGAAAATTTTACGGACTTGGAATTTTAAGTATACGATTTTGTACAGGTTTCCTATAGCCGATCAATTCGCAAATTCTTCCGAAACTGGACTTTTGCTACGCCATTAATCATTCCCCACCCTTAGAAATTCCTCTGTTTCACTCTCACGGGCGCTTCTAATAATACCAAGAGTAACAGTTTCCCGACATTCCTCGCAGCTCAATGTCCCATAACCTTCACAGTCGGACAGCAGAAGTTACCAAAGCCCCAAGTCCGGCCAATGGCTGACCTCTGTCAGGCCAAGTCACCGCAAGGATCGGCGAATTCACCGGAGCGAATCCCAGCCGATAACGGGAACCGCCGTATTTCCTCGAGAGGCGAGCATCCTCTGGACACCAGACCATTCGTTCTTCTTATCACATTCGACGATGGAGAGGTTGGGAATTGCTATTCGTCCTACGCTCTCCCGTTAAAACGCATGACGAAGCGCGCCGCCTATCATAAATATCGCGATGTACATGACACACCATCGTTTACGGCTTGGAACGTTGTAACAACCGTGGTAGTCGTGTACGAGAAGATACTGCTACGCAAGTACATGGTCTGTCTCAAAAATAACTGAATTTCCTAAGAACCAAAAAAGAAAAAAAGAAAAGAAAATTGTGACCACATCTTTATGAAAGTTGCACCATCGAAGTATACGTTCCTTTTTGTTATGAGAAATTCTAATTTCATAGGAGAGGGCATATCTTAAAATCGATCTCGAGACGTTGTTAGGTCAACATTCTGAGTAATTTCGCGTCTGTATATAACCGTCGTTCGAATTTAGTTTTTGAGATATATACAAAAGTATCTTTTAGGATTTGTCTAAAGATTGTATTAAGCTTTGGTTGGGTAGAAGATAAAAAGAAAATAGTTACAATCTACGTGGAATTTCGTAGTACTTTATTATGCAGCTACTCCGTTTAGATACTCGGTGATAGATGGAATGGAAAGCGACGAAGAATACAAATCGGTGTATCCATGTAAAGCAAAAGGAACGTATCTGGAACAAAATAGATCACCGCGTTTCGTTATTTTTTAAAAGCTCGATTATCCTTTTAGACAGACCTTTGTTTCTTTAGATACTTGGTGAATAATACACGACACTTGGTAAATGCTCTATAAAGGTCATCGAAGAGCAAAGTGAACGCGAGGACGTGTCGAATAATATCGTCAAGAGTGTCACGTGCCGCAATGAACAATAACGCGGTCAAGGCTGGTTTTTTCTGAGAAAGTATGAGAAGTGAAATTGTCGCGAACGGGTGATTTCCATTGTCCCAAGGGAAGAGAGAGGAGAGACCTGAAAACACGCGACACGCCACTGGATTCCTATAATTCTTTGTCCTTGCGGAGGCAGATGGATCGATCGTCCGCTGATTGATCGTCTAGCTGTCGAGGATATATGGGGTGCTAGGGAAAAAAGGGGTTACGAAATTGTAGGCTACGCGGATCTCGATTACGGGGATAGGGTGACTCGCGATGTAATTTACCGTGGACGATTGTTACTTAACTGCCGTTCGCGGAGGTAATTTTATGAGTTTCTAAAGCAAAAGCGTGGTATTAGAACGTTTTAACGGGTTCATTTCGGAATACGTACAACGTTCTGTCTTTGTCAAAGGGTTGAGAAGGAAGTGCTTTTTGGAGATATTTTTAGAACGCGTTTTTAGAAATTATAACAAGATTAAGGAACGATCTTCTTAATCGGATACTTTCTTTTCTTGGTAAAGAAAATATAAAAGGGATCGTTCCGCCCTCGATCGTTATCCCTAGAATCGAACATTTTCGATAAAATTTAAATATATATAAATATATAATTGAATACATATAAATATAGACTGTTTTATGGAATAAATAATGTCACTGATAACTCATTGACTATTTACAAAAATAACGTCGTGTAAAATGGAAAACATGAAACGAAGTACTTTAAACTCATGCAAAATGAAATACCGCAGTCGTAGATTATCTTTGATCTAACGATATCGACATAGGTTCCATTTGCTATTCATGAACATTCGTCGTTGAGTATATTAGTTTGTCCCTTTACATGGAATATTTGAAAATTAACAAACAGGTACTTCTTTCCATTCAACAATGCGTTCAATCACATGTAGCGAAAGCTCAATCGACTCTAATCGATCCTCTCTCGTCATGATGACACGAGCAAATTCGAGTGGGCGACGTATCGTAGCGGGCAACAAGGCAAAAAATTGAACTAGACCGATCGGACCGGGATTTCCGACAATAAAGGATTTTCATTAATATTTCACCGGTCGGACGTTTCCTGAATACGCGATCCACTGGGGCTGATTAATTTCTCACGAATGAGTTATTGTGTTTGAACACGTAGATGTTTAAATCGGATCGGTCTGACAATGGGGTTACTTTAGCGATAAGCGGCTTAATATCGCGACCGGCCGAGAAGTTTGCCAAGTCCGCAATTTTTTGTCACTTTTATCTCTACTTTCCTGCCGCGTTCTCGCGAACCAAACTGGGTCAGCTTCTCTTCCGCTTTCGGATGCGCCAGAGAAGTCGGTATCTCTTCTCTCTTTCTTTCTCTCTCTCTCTCTCTCTCTCTCTCTCTCACACACACACACACACACACACACACATACACACTCTTGGTAAGTATACAATTCTTCCGCGTCTATACCGCGAGAACTCATATCAGTTTGGCCAACTGTGTTGCACTGATTCAACGTTTATCGATACCGTCGCAATACCTCGGGAACGATGCGTTTCTGTAAGTAAATGGCTGTCCGTAAGTGCAACTCATAAAATCTACTTTCCACAGATAACTAACTGGGTTTCGGATGTTCGCGCATTTGCGGGAAATTCGCGAACGCAAAAATACACAGAGTACATATTTACTGTAGAAAAATGTATACACGTACACATATGTACTACATAACAATTAACGACTTTACCTGAAAGGCCTAAAGGAGGATCGCGCGGTGAATTCACTGATCTGAGTAAATTCATTTATTTACGAAGTTCCATTAAAACTGAGGGGCGAGAAAATCGCCGAAAGAAACCTTATTCCATTGAAAACTTTCGGCAAGTTATTTTCATTATCTAATTAGTTTCGCTGGAGAGAGTCGGTAAGTCGGTTGATTATAAAGACGTGACGTATTTAAATTCGTAGCCTGCTATTCGGTTAAAATATCATAGCCCCAGAGTGAGATAATATAAAATCCATGACTCTATCAAAATGCAATTGGACATTTACATAAATGCATAGGAGATCTACGTGCACATATAGGCGATTAACAAGCGAAACAACCTCGTCCACGTATAAAATGGAACGGTGGTAAAATGGTACATGCAGGCAAGATCGTTTCGTTCGTGGTGTGTTTAAGAAGCAGCTACAACATATTCAGATACATATTAAAAGTTCGGTAATTCTATTGTCAATTGTGAGTAGAAATTTAAAAAGAAAAAGAAAGAAAAACAGCAATATTCTCGGGATAAAAAGGATCAGATAAAAAGTTACAATAACGCTCTGTTACCACGCAATTTCGAAAATTTTATGAATTCTTCCGGCGTTCACGAGCAACGGGGATTAACGATATCCCTCGTGGATGAATTGCTTTTTCAAAAGCATCGAAGTTACCGCGGCGCAAACATAATTACACTAGCGCAGCGACAAAATTTGCCCATGCTCGTGTAACTGTAACGGTAACAAAACTCGCGTCGGCGAATGCAATTAGGAAACTACCGAAATTTTCGTCAACTCGAACGATTTTCATTCGATCGTCGCACATCCATCGAAAACGCGATTACAATGTTGTTTCAATTTCCGCGTCTCGTTTATCGTGTTTAAACGAAATCTAAGAGACGACCGATCCTCTATTTTTCTCGCTCGCGTTCGTATGAAATAGTCACGGCTTCATGAATAGTACATTAACGTCGATTACCGTACGATAATGACGCGATTCGAACGCTTGGACGTTCAATTATTCAATGTAATTGGAGACGATGAAGCCAACTGCGTCAGACAGACCTTCGTCCGCCTAATCTCGATGGCCTGATAAATTTGTCGTAATAAGCTCGCAGCACTGAAATTATATCGCTAAACGTTGAGATGTTTTGTTCGATAGTACCATGAAATATCTCGAATGTATCTCATACTTCTGTCAATTAATTAGATATCATTCGTACAATTCATTCCTATTTATAGGTAAACATATTACTAGTATATGATTATCTATAGTATGGAATATATAAAATAGAATTTGAAAATATATAGAATAAATAATAGAATAAAAATAGAAATATAGAATATATAGTATATAATAGAATTGTAAAAAAGACACGTGATAAGTGATTATATTTACCCGCCATATAGTTGACTTGATTAGCCGATTAAAAAACTAATGTCGGTAGGTCATATGTTAATAATTGTAGGAATTAATATTAATATTATATATGTTAATAATTGAGGGAATCGTGTCGATAGCGGCGTGGATATTTTCATTGAAAGTACAAGAACTCTCCTGCTCAAGTAACTATCAATATGCCAGCGGTAAATCCTTTGCTTTTCAACCACTAATTGGAGAAATGTATCGAGCCTTCGCAATTGGTCGGCCTCGTGAATACGTCGATTCCATTGTAATACCACGTATTTATTGCCAACCACTATAATAGTACTTCGCATGTCATCCATGGAAAATACGATGCAAAGAATTAGCAATTCACGATGCAAAGCACTGATCAGCTTTAATTTGAATTTAACCCAGATATCGAGCATATTTTCAATTTTTATAAATAGATGATACCATCGTTTACGTCAATGTAGCTTATAAATCAGGTCTATATAGCCGATAAAGGACTAAGCAGCAATCAACAATTTAGTCGAAAGTCTTTTTCGTTTATTGAAATCAACTGTTCAAACGCGGAGCTGAAGCTTCATCATCGGTTCTTCGTACAGGCTAATGTAAACCTTCCGCAACAAGCAATTCGTATTTAATCAAACATAACTTGAAGAGAACTAGTTCTTTATACACGTTCGAATAAAGCTTGTGCAATAAACAATCGTTGCTTGTTCTACTTAAGATAATTTAAGATAGTTTAGACAGTTTACAATTAAGGGTTCTAAGTCAAATAAGATTCATCGAAGATTCCATCAAAGTAAACGTACTGCTACCAATAAATACCGATGATAATGTTAAAATAACCATAGGTCGAATAGAACGATATACATCGAGCGCATATTGGTACTTGGCTTTAAATGACACGCGCTTTACCTAAGGTGATCCAAAATTCGAAAACTCACCTAAATAACAAAACAATAATTATCTACCAATTTTCAAGATTTAAACGAATCAATGACACGATGGAACGCGACTTTTTTCAAACTAATGATTACGTCAAGAGAACCATCAATGGACGAATGGATGAAGCAATACGAAAAGCTGTAATCCAATGTTAAAGATATTTCAATCGCAGTTCGGTTTGATCCATTGGAACCGACTAAAACCTAAATTCGACAATATCATAAGCGCGCTTTTAATAGCAAAGGGTTTACGAGGAGTAAGCGAGGAGAATCAGCACGAGTGTTCAATTCGATGTCCACACGATCGTTCGCTTCCGCCGACGCGTCGCTGGAATTCGAACGATTCGCCAAATCGACCGGATGTCGTGCCAACCAACGAGTTCCGTGGCGACGGAAAAATTCTCGTCTGGTCGCTGGCTGGACGTAATTCGAGGGTCCCTGTTGAGGACAGAGGGCGAGAGTTTGCGGTGGAAACGGCGTCGAATCATCCGCGTAACCTTACACTCTGCTCGCGACGATAAAAATACGGTGGTCTGTTGCACAACCAAGTAGAATAAGAAGAATAAGAAAAATAAGCAGAATGAGAAGAGCGCTGCGAAGCGTAGGACCAACCAGAGAGCGTTCTTCCGCAATGTATCAAATTTCTTTCGCGGATCGACCGAGCATACGATGCGTGAAGCCGTAACAGTGCTCGCTGTCTCGCGAACAGGACGCACGAGGATACACACGAGAGCACGAGCTCGTGGGAACGAGCCTTGTTCCACGGGTAGACGCTTCGTCCGACGGGAAAATATCGCTTTATTTCGGAACAGAGCCAACGGATATTGCGGACCGTTTACCGGCCGCCAAGCCGCCGTTAGCCTTTATCTTATTGGCTGTGAAGAAAAAACCGCCCGGGGAAACTGGAGGACTCTCCATCGGCGACCGGTGAAATATTCGTCGGCTTTGCGCCATCTCCGTTCCCGGCTAGAGATGTTGGATAGCATTTTTTCTCCTTTCTCTTCCTTTCCCTCTTCTCTTTTTCTTCTTTTTTTTTTTTGCTCGTTTGGTTCTGGTCGAAGGGGATTGTGGCGAGGGAGTGGGTTAATTGATTAAGATGCTGTCTAGATTGGTTTTGCGGAAAGGGCAAGTATTGTTTACGGAAACCTTAAATGGTCGGGGAGGATGTAGTAGTGTATATTTGAGAGTGCTTACGAAAGTAGCTGATATTTACAAGACTGAATAGCCGACGAAGATTGGATTCGAAATGTTATCTTTAATTTAGTAAGCTAAATAAATAACGAGATACTCGAGCAAATAACGTTGAAACGATGTTCTCCGATATTTATTACAATTCAGTATTAACTTACAGAAATAAATTTTTAAGCAATTGCTTTTTGCCGTACGCATCGACATCGACGGAATTTTTTTAAAGCGATAACACGCGTTCGTTGTCTAGATACGTTTCTGGTCCCTGCGTAACAAAATATTTATCGTTTGGTAGTGCAGTATTTGATAGAGATGTCATAAATGGTTCAGGCATCCATTAGGAGAAAAATCCGCGTTGTATTGTAAACAAACGTACAATTTTCTTTTGCAAAAAGAAAATGACTATAGACTTCTTTGAACGTTTATAGGCGATCATAAGTAGAGAATGGATTCTGTTTGACGTATGTGTGTAGGATTTAAAAGGCTAACTAGATTTGATCTGTATGCAAATAGTCGATAATTTGTGTATACGTTTCCAACGATTAATCAGCGTGATGCAACGGGGCTTCGAGTCAGCGTGACGCTTCCGGCGGAAGCTCGTAAAGAAAAAATGCAAGGCGGGTGGTATTTAACTTTGGTTTAAGCTCGCACGGCTAACGAACAATAAATAACGGTCAGCCACGCATAAAATGTCGTGCAAAAAATTGCAAGATGAAAACGCGTAAATTCGAGCGTGCCTCGAAGGGAAGGGTGCGGACGTAGATAAAAATGATAAACGCGTACGTGGACGCGTAATAAAAATGAAAATTGCAGGCACCGTGATCGTGACGTCAACGTGAAAACAAGAATCTTTGCGAGAGTATTCTGGCCAATCTTCCCTTTAATTCCGTGACCGATATTAATTACCAAGCAAATGTAGAAATAACAGGTGCTGCTTGTTCGTCAGATTATACCTTGCGAGCTCGCCATAGCGGATTAGAGCAACAGCCCTCTCCAAACTTGCTAAATTATTCTAAATATTTGGTTAAAGTGAACTTTGTTGTTCGCGTAATTCGAGAAAGTTTCTTTCGGATTTTCACTGGATCGTATCAAGTATTCGACGAAGAGAAAACAATGAGTCGATATAATTAATATTCAACATGCCGATGCCACGTGTTTATTAACGTTCCTCTTGAAATCTCCAAACATAAAATCACCCTTTGTTTGTTTTTGTTGACTGAAATAAAATGGTAGCATTTAAATCGGGCGAATGAGATTGCATAATTTGACACGTGCACGATGCCTGTATAAATTCCGATTTTTATCGTCTCTCTGGCGCAAATTGTAGCTTTTATTGTAGATTGCTTGCTCGAAAATTATTGCCAACAAAAGGATTTTGTGCTTGATTACTTTGAAGTTTCGTGATCCATAATAACTTTATGGTTCAAAAATAATCCTATTGTCCCACCGTCCTTTGAACATTCGGTTTACTAATTTTTACCTTTGAACACGCGTTTCTACTTTAATATTTAACAGTATCTTGTTACTTTTCAAACCATAGATACATTTCATTTCTAAAGATGAATACTGCTATACCGAAATATAAAATTAAACTGATCGATATATACTCAAGTGATGTTTCTATTATCTACTGCTAAATGTACCAACTCTTGCCATCGTAATGACAATGAATCTAACTCGTGCAAACGTTTGCAACGTTACGACCTAATATAATTCAAGCTAACGTAATTCTACACTTCCTTCGCTCTCAAATCTTAGACCATAATGTTACACGCGAGCCGTTTAAAAGCCACATTGATCAAGAAGTAATTTTACTCGAAATATTATTTTTTCGAACTTACCTTAGAATTTACAATTAATTATGCCTTTATCTTCCGACCAATGAACTTACAAAAACGAGTCATTTGTTCCTCAGACACACATACACAGATACTCTATCTAGAATAACGAAATCTAAAAACATATAAAAAGTGGAGTTAATCAATTTGAAATTCTCGTAAGTAAAGCTGTCAATTCGATAACAACGAAAGCGCATCGTTTGTCGTAGCAACGATCGCTCTCATCTGTCGGATTCGTTTCTTCTATGCAAAACAGAGAACCATATGTACGGTGGCGAAACGCAGCAGATTGTAAATTTCATCGGAACGGCGGCGCGGCGCGGTGATACCGTAGCCACGGCCGATATTCATCGCCGGCCAGTGACATTGTAAATGTTCGAAATGCGCGGTACGTCAACGCAATTATGCGTATGGATCTCGTAACCGCAGTGACATCAGTAAACCATGCCAGCCTGGCGAGGGAAACAATCACGTTAAAACCCGACGCTTCACGCCTCCACCGCCTCGCTGATGTCAATTCGATGAAAAATAACCGTCACAGATGCGACCCTCGATATCAGCTACTCGAACGATTCGTTGAAAAGTCGCCACTTATCGCTTGGGAGTTCGATATAGAAAGAGTAATAAATCGAGAACGCTAAATTATTTATCTGATAGGCGGAAGTAGATCATTTTGTCGATGAAAATTTATGTCACGGCTCCTTTTGTTTTTGCGGTTTGCTTTGATAGGTTTGTAAATGTTCGTCGTTTAATGAATTATAAACAGGAGGAATAATCGAGATAATTAGATGGATACGTGTCAGTACTTCCAACACTGTAATTATCGTGCAAGTTGCATGACAAGAATGATGGAGCATAGTAGTTGGAGGTATTTTGAGTTTAATATTAATACACTCTGCTACTAACGCATACGTCGCGTCGCCTTAATTATGTAAAACTTAGCTGCTGAAATTTCAATAACACGGAATATTCGATTATTGGATCTTTTTTATTTTTCTGGATTTTAATAAAATAATTTTTAAAGATATGCGTAACAGCGAGCAACGAGGTTAAAAAGTTTTATTAGTTAAATTATAAATTAGACAAATCTCTGATACTCAGGTTCTGGAAAGGAACGAAAACACTTTGGTATTGTGGTAATGTTTGATTGGTTGGTAATTAATTTGGAAAAATTTCAAATTTCCAGAAAATGATATTGTACATCACTAAATCTAAATACGAAACTTTTACTGCAAAAACTATTTTAATAGCAAATATACGTAAAATCTCCCTCAAGATTACACATGCAACTTTTGTATCAACGACCTTTTGAATCTGTTTCGTCGAGCCATTGAGGCATTCTAAGAAATCTAAGCACGGGCTTAACAATTTAAACAGCGGCAAGATATTAAACGTCTATTAAAAGTAAACTTCCGCTAGCGTTTTCGGGGACGTAACGAAAGGAACAAGAAGCCCCATAAAACTAAAATGCACTTGAACGCACACCTTTACTCTGAAAAATCGACCCCTTTCAAAAATAAACCTATCCTTCTGCCTACTAAATTACAATAGAAATTTACACAACCAACCTTTTTGTCTAATGAGCAACCCTATTGCACTTGGCTGCACATACCAGAAAGGAAAGAAAGAAAAATGGAAAAAAAAGAAAACTAGGTTAAAAAAAAGAGAGAAAAAAATAAAAGGTGAAAGCGACTCCTAGATTCGCCGGCCTTGTTTCCGATTGTCGTTCGAGTGCGCATTTAGGCCGAGAATGCGTCTACAACGAAACAGGGTACATCGTGTGTGCAGCGACACGCGCTCCAGTCGAATAATAGCGCAGTCGCTTCGAAATGATGCGATTACTATAGTACGTATCACATACAATCAGCTTGACGTGGCTGTTGTTCATCGAGCACTTCGATTCACCCTGCTCTGAATCGAGAATATTGACAATGCGCGGGAAACAATAACTTTATTATTGGTCAAGCTTCATGAGCGAAGTCGAGAGCGTGGAGGGCACGGCGCACTGAACGTTTTTCTCCGCGATTCAGCGTGAAATTGCATGATGTTTCGTTCCCGCGATAAACCGTTTCCGCGTTTATGTTAATTTACAACGTTCGATTATGAGAATGAGTGGATGAGATATGAAAGTGGATTAATAGATGTAATGTAGTTTAAAGGCGAATTCACCGTTCAGTGGTGGAAACGTAGTTATTAGTTAGAAATTCTTTATCTTTTTGCTAATTTTCTGATAGTCGCATGTCAGTGATTTTTAAATTATTACGAAACAGACAAATTGGAAGAATCACTTTGCCGAATTGCAATTCAATCAGACGTAAAAGCAAACATTTAAAAATCAAGTTTCTTTGAAATATTACAAACTCATAAACAAATAGCGTTGGTAATAAATCTTTCTAGTGAATATTAATCATCTCTTTTTCTCTTGTAATAAATACGCTCTGAATATTAGATCTGTCCCCGCTTTGCACCAAAGGGGAAAATATAGTAGCTATCTATTAATTAAAAAGACGCGACAAAATTTCTATAAACGATAATATAACGAAATAAAAATTTAAAGGATGAAATTATTTTTAAATTCGCCTTCGAAGTTATCTGAATTACCTAGCGTTATCTAGTATAGCAATTATATTTCAATTTTATATATTTATATTATAATTTTAATTCATTGTAGAGCTACAGGTCTATTCTCTATCTCGATGATTTCGATTACCACTTTTTAACAATATTTTCCATCGTGTTCATATAATCTGCGAGATAAATTTAATGATAAATTAAAGCGGAGTCGATACATAAAACGCTTGTGTTTATTGATTACACGGTGTACAGGAAATATTGGTTGCGCATTCGGCACGAATTTGATAAATATATCGCTCAAACTTCACTCCATTGTATATTATATAGCATTCGTTGCCATTTTCGTTATAAAATACCCTATCTCGGCTGTATTCATGAATTTTCCGTATGAATATTAAAGTTTTCATTATTTACAAACCCACTGCGTAATTTCCGCTTGCTAACTGATTCATGCGTTTAACTGTTGCAATCGTAAATTGGAAAAATTCTCAGAAAATTTAATTTATCAAATTTTTTCAAACGTACCACCAATGCCTGGCATTATTTTCTCAACATTTTTAATTAATTCTTTACTACTCTACTAATACTCATATACATAATCGATATACATAATTAAAAAGTTTCTTTCATTTCAACATTTATAATATATGTATAAACACGCATACGCAAATGTTTAATACTTTTAATTAGATTCGAGTCTGAGTTGATCGGACGTTGTTGTAACGAAATGGCAACACGATCGAACCGATTACTATGTAAAACTGAACGAAACTGATACGACGAACCTTTTTACACTTTTATCATGTTCGATAAAGTTCCGCTGGAAAGTGTTCCTTTGAAATAATTACAAAAATCGTGGTACGTCGTTTGTTTGGAAAAATTCCTATTGGAAAATTAAATTTGAACGTTTGTTCGAACGTGTACGTGTTTACAAGCACCTGTTTAAACTGCATCCTGATCTTGCTCGTTCGTTTTCTTAATTCTCCACGTTTCATCCTTGCAAATAGCTTCGTTCGCCTTTATTTGAAAGTAAAATGGGGCTAAATCCATTCTCAAACTAGTTCGGCATTTTGAACCGCAATTCCATGCCCGTTGCCTCGACGTCTTCAAACTATTAACGGGAATACGTTTCCCGAATTCGCTAATTAACGCGGTTAAGCGTTTTCCGGTCAATGCTGGATCCGCTTTCGAATATCATCGAGTTAATAGGCAAGACAAAAAAGAAAGATCATTTTGTTCGTTGCGGTAGAAACGAGATTACAGAGGAAATTAATTTAATCATTTTGCATATACATCGGCTCAACGAAATATTCGGACACTCACGGCCTATCCTACACTTTTTAAGATTTTCATTTATTTTTATCTATTTTCATGATTCGTATATATATACATAACAGTAGCCTGGGTCTTTGAATATCGTCAGAGAATTATGCAAACACGAGTATCGATACAAATCAGTAAAGTTAACGCCCTTATCGTCACTTTCTGTGATGATATTTTTGGCAGAACACATTCCTTTACTGATCGACCGGTGGACAATGTATAACGCGATATCAAATGGCATTGAGTTTGACAATAGTCCTTTATCGAGACCTCGATACTTTCAGCGAATCGACTCATTCGCCTGAATCACCTAAGAAGTTTCCTACCATCGTGTCGCCACGTAAATATTTCATGCCCGCTCGATCAACTGGAGACTTTCCTGATACCCGGCAAACACTTACTTAACATTCCACCCTCGCAGTTCTTTGTTACCTGCAGAAAAGGTTTCTTCGAACATTTTTATTCATGTAATTCTCTCTCTACCTCTAAAAGCGAAACATTTTTAAAAAGATTCTAATCTACTCGTCGCATCGTTCGATCAAAGTACAAAGATACTACAAGTGGTGCATTTGAGGATACTCGATGTTCTTTCTAAAAGCGTAAAGTCTGATATTCAAGCGCATCTCTTCATTCTTGGACTTCTCTTAGATAATTTGCTCGTTTAAAGAGCATTTAATTAATTTCCTGTTGTAAGCGATCAAATTTTACTGCCTGCGAGATTGCTTACGCCCCTTAAAAACTTTATGACTGTACGACATTGAGAATAGGCTTTTCCACTACGAACACCTTTCTTAAAAACGGTTATCGCCTTCTGTTCTGTTCTACACAGCTGCTACACGTAATTTAATCTTAGATAAAATCTTACGGGAAAAGTAAATAGCGAACGTCTGTTTAAAAGACGTGCATCGAGGCCACATGGAACAATTTCTTCAAATAAAGTACAGTATTATTACGGTGAAATAATAAAGGCAGAAACTTTCTGCTGTTAAATCTCCGATTATAACAAGACTTCGTTTCAAGCGTATGCTCGATTTTATTTTTGTTCAATTGACGAACGAATAAATGATAATTTCGGAGTTATAATAATAATTTGATCGTACGCTACATATAAACGATCGTTCAAAGCAAATGATTCGATAAATATTCTTCAAATAATATAATCGTTAATGTTTCGAAATAAATTCTAGTTCCATATACGTCGTAATGAATTGCAAAATGTATGTGCATCGATGTCATTAGCAAATAAACGAGCACAGAGAAGGACGATGACACGCGATCAAGCCCAGAAAGAAAGGTAGCTGTTTGGTAGGAGATAGGTTTTCCACTGGTTTTAATCGCAACCCCTCTGAGCCAAGAAACAATTTACTCTTTCATTTTTGCATTCCCGCTGCGACCGAGCCGATATAGTAACGAAGGTATGTATGAGAACTGCAAGTAAATCATAAGCCGCGTGATTTAAAGGACGCACTGTAAATTCGCCAATTTATCTATCGCAGATTTTTCGCCTGACATGCACGCATTCGTTATACGAAAGCGTTAGCCGACTCCAGTCTGCGTGACTTTTAACTTCGCCTATTTTTACCACCCCTTTTCCACCCTCCTGCATCGTTTTGCACACGAAGGACACGAATATAATGTACGTTTCGAATGTAAACTAGAAGGATCTCGAGTTTAATCTCTACGAGAAGAATGCCAAGGACCTCATAATTTTAACATTTTTATTTCATTTCCTATGTACCGTGGAGAAACAATTATTTCTCATTCGGAAATACTTCAATGACGCTTTAATATGAAATTTTAATGATAGTGTTTGGAAACAGCAAGATGGAATAAAAAATGGAAATAGATTTCAGAGAAAATATCGATTTGCGAATAAATGAAGTTCGTTCTTTGTAGAAATAAAAACTATTATTTAGAAAAAAACTCATAGTACGAACTTTTTCCAGACGCTATGATTTTATTTCTAGTAAATGTTGTCTACATATGTTCTCCTACGTGGTAAGATTAGACTTTCCTTTTTACTCGGTAAATATAGATGGAATACACTGCGAATTGATAGGTTTAAATATTCACGTTAGAATAACGTAATATTACATTTATCATATCTATCGTGAGCAATAATGTTTTAAATATTTTATGTATTTTCAAATTACTATAAAAACCACAAAATTCTAAATACATAAAAGCGCAGAGTCCAGCCATCGTTATCGATATCAAAGCGGGATAGCAGAAATATCACGAATTTGCACTTATGTTGGCAATCGTAAAAACGCCATGCAAACTATTCCGTCCGGTAGAAGATTATTTCAAAGCAAAAGGGATTGTGGGTCGGAAAGAACCCTTCTCATTTTGCAAATAACCCGCTTGATTTTCCGGTTTCAAACGGCTGCCCCTGGCAGCTCAAGAGCCGGCCCCGCAATTTCACGACGATGGATAACGAAGCTCAAAGGATTTTTGGCAATTCCACGACCAAGCCGAATTCTCGCTCGTTCCCCTAGGAGACCGACGATGAAAACGGCCAAATGTTTGTGGCGTATTGTCCCACGTCCCAGCTCGGTTGGCTCGGCCTGCTGCAGCTTCGTGCATCATTAAAGGATCCACGAAAACGCACCAAACGACGAGATTTTCGTCCCGCCGAAAGATCGACAAAAGAAGACCTCGGGTGCTTTGCGTCCAAACCAAACCGTTTTCCTGGATGTTCGCGATCCCGCAGGAGACGACGAGTCACGCTGTTTCCAGCCGTCCATTCATTTACCAACTG
This sequence comes from Bombus terrestris, assembly GCF_910591885.1. NCBI lineage: Eukaryota > Metazoa > Arthropoda > Insecta > Hymenoptera > Apidae > Bombus > Bombus terrestris. Next base: position 3,588,357 of record NC_063279.1, on the reverse strand, counting down.
CTGGTATTGAAACGCTGCTTCGATTGGGATCGAGCCGTTTATGCGTTTGTCGGAGAGACTCGTTTGAATCTCCAAAGATTTCGGTGCTTGCTGGATTACTTAGAAAGTGGATGGAATACTTACGGTTAAGGTACAGGCTGTTTACAGGGAAGTTGTAAGAAGTTTGAGCTTTAGAATGTTTAAAATTTCGATCGGTAGATTGCTCCTGCTTCACGCTTGATTTCACGAATAGAGCGTTTTGTGAGAAAGCATAATTTAGTTTTAAGAAGATCTTCGTAACATAAAATTGGAGAAAGAGATTATGCATATCGATAAGAATTCTTTAATATTATGTTGAAACTTGATTGAGGCTAGGAATGGAATAAAAATGGCTCGAAAAATATTTACAATTTCAATAATTACAATAAATATTTGTGATTGTTTCTGAACATTTATAATCACACATGTAGAAAATTATGAACGATAGCAAAACGCAATTAATCGACAACGTCCTTTATATTGTTCGCACAAATCCAAGAATCCAATTAATTCGGCCAGCTCCGTTATTAATTTAACCATGCACATTTCACTTTATTCATACGAAGCTAATAATGCATTCTATCCATTTCCTAGAACCAAGAGATCCTGTTCTGACAAATTACTTAATCAAGTCACACGTTCCGGCAAAACATGTAATATATGGCCAGTAGTATAACCGACAATTAAGCCAGCCACTTAAAACTACGGGGCAATACGAATCCGAGTTTTCCGCTATTCGAAACAGCTCAGGATCGAAATTAAAAAATAAAGGGAATACCTCGAATAAGAGGCGTTATTAAAATTCGTTATGCGTTCTTTAATTGCGAGGCAGAAGTTCGGCCGGCCAAATTCAATTAAGTTCGACATTCTGTAAAAATGGCCCTTGCGTGTGAAATCAAAGCCAAAGAAACGAAACCTCGCCTCGTTAGTCGCGAACAGAACAGAAAATGGAGAAAAGAAAGGAAAATCAAGGTAAGTAAGTATGTTCTAATTAAAACAGAAAATTGCATTGTGTATCGGGCAAGTCTAGTCGGCCGAGGATGGTTCAGAGGCTTCCTTTAAAAGTTTCGATAACTTTGGTCGCGCGGCCCACAAATCCATTTCATCGCTGTAATTGAAATGGTAAGTTAGTTCGACCTCGAAACAGCCCTCTTGTATTTCCGTAACGAGCAAGTTTGCACTGCTATTAAGTAACGTTTTAACGATCGCTCATGACGCGAGACTTCTTCTTTCGCTTCTTCCAAATTCTTCATTGTACGCGACTCCGGTAAATTTTTGCCAGAGACGAAAACGTATTTCCAATGACTGACTTTGTCTTAGCTTCGAATTGAATTGTTTAACTACTAGGTATTTTTTGTAATGCAATTAGACGAAGAAATAATGATGTTTTGAAAGGAAAAACTACACGCTAAAACTACTATGAAATATCGATCCTGGATATAATTTTACTGGACTTTTATCAGTCGAGCTACGTAACGAAACGTGTGTTTGTTTTGAAAAATTGAGGAAATTTTAATACTTGAGATTCTTTCTCCCTCTCTGTGTACTGTTTAAGTCTAATTAAAATCCTAATATTATTACCATTTGTACATTAATTACTTTTGAAAAAATAATAACATATATAACGTGAGATTACTACGGAAACGAAATTTTACGAGAAGAAAAACGACATATTTTCTGAAAATTGGATCCGAAGAGGTAAGCTACTCTCGATAAATTCCTTTCCGCAGAGCCAGCTTCAGAAATAGCTATCGCCTGTGCTACAAACATTAATTTTAATATTACACTTGTATATGGAGAAGCTACATCGTACGTAATCGCGGAACGATTATTGAACATGCATGCAAGTGTAACATTATAAAATTTAATAAAATAAAATTCAACGAAAACTTGCGATCTTCCAGTGTTTCGGTATTAATTTTCAAACAATTCTGTGTCACGTTAACTTCCAACATTTACTTTATTCGAACAAATCTGTGACTTTACGATCTTCAATTTTTTCCTGTATTTTAATAAAATCCCAATGGATGTAAATTTACGAACATTTATTGAAATTTGGTTCCCAAACATGTCTAGAGCGAATCACGTGATAGTTTTTAGAAACGATTCACGTTTTATCAGCAAATTCCTATAGTATTCTGACCACCTGATGGTATCGTGAAACAAACCAGACTATACGTACTATGTACGTTGTAAAATGTACATTACTGAGCAGGATACGCGGGATAAGGAATGTTAGCTCACTATTCACGTGATAAAACGAAGCAAATGGCATCAGCTAGCTCGTGAAAATTTCAGACATTTAACGCACAACTGTCCCCTCTCAACTTTCATTTCTTCAAGCCTAATTTGATAAGATATTTACCTTTCTATCTTGTTTAAAAATTCTTCGCGATAGGCTATCGCGTAAAGCATCGCAAATAATAAAAATGTTAAAATCAGAGAATAATATTTGTTAATTCTATAAAAATTATTCCTATTATTCAAGCACAATACAATCTGTTCATCGTAAGGTACAAGAAATTCCTGAGATCCCATTACTATATCTCATAAGTAACAATTTTTAAGTTTTCCAGCAGATTAAAGAAAGTTGCTATTTCTTTCGATACTTTCACAGATGTGTGAATTGAAGACTTTGTTCCAATAAGAAGGCACTTCCAGCGGAGTAAGCCAACAAAAGTCAACTAAAAGAGCAATCAAATCACATATTGAAACGTACTATAAATTTACGGCCAACTGGTAACCGTAACGCCTATATCTTTCCATCTCTTTCAACAAGTAGAATTTGAAAGAACTGTAATCAATTCCAATTTCATTAGGCAAAATTAAATGATGTTAAATGACGTATGGTTCATGTGCACTCCAACTGGTAAGTATTAAGAAAATTTATAGAATTAATTTAGAGAAAATAAAGTAAACCTGAAAGATCGTTAAAAATTTCTAAAAACCTTTATGATCATTGTTATTAGAATTTCTATTTAGAGTAAGATTGAACAAGCGAATATCTGGCGAGGATACACATTTTCTTACCTGTGCAACAAAGAGAAACAGGCACCGACAGAACGATTCGAAATGAAACCGATTTCGATCTAAATCGACGAAAGATTAATCAAACGAAATATCCTGGCACACGCAAAAAGCGGCAGAAATTCTTGCGAATTAAACTTCGATAAAGCATCGACCTTTTCCTCTTTGCCATTTGCCCATACTATCAAGAGAGGAAAGCAATCAAACGGACGTTGGCCATTTGCGTAACTCACGATCATCCCGTGCGTTGCAGCATCGACGTTTCATGGAAATCATGGCCGATCCAGCGGTTTCGATCAGCGTTCGCGTGGCTCGTAGACAGGCTGTATCTTCTTTTAGCTTTTAATAAAACGAAACATCGAATGACTATAGCGCGATGGGATCGGTCCGTAAAGCCAAGCAAAGCAGAACCGGGCTTTCTTTTGGCGCGCTCAACACACTGGTAACCAGTCGTGTAATCTGGCGACAGTTTTGATCGGAAAACTGATAGGGACCACGTGCTCGTTACAGATTGATAACAGGGCGAAACGAATTACTGCAATTCTCGATCGTTTGGCCGCGATTAATATCCGATTCATAACGGACCGCGGTGGCGGGGTCGCGTTGTTCACGGATTGCGGATTGCAGAAATCGTATCACGCCGAGTAACGTTCGAGAATTTCACCAAAGCTATTCCCCAACCTATCGTAGAAACCGATTGCCGCTCGGTTTTCATTCGGCTCGGCGCGCGATTGCTCTCTGATTTCTCGATGTTCGAGATTCCGCTATTTTTACGCTTGGAGATTAGCGCGACACCGCGTTGTCTCCGACATAGGGTTCGCCCGCTGTTCCCCGTGTTTCGGTCAATGGAAGTTGTGTTTGAGATAAAAAGAGAAGAGAGGAAGATGGATGAAATCTAGCGACCACTCGCGAGCGGTTGAAATTTTAGCTGTATGTGTAGAAAGGTATGTGTAGTAAGGCTGAGATTTATGTTGCAGGTATGATACCATTGTGTTATCAGATTGTTAATGAAGAGAAGGATTATGGTTGGAAATTGTGGGAATGTTCCTAATGGAGGATCCACTTGATGGATGCGAACCTCTGATAGTTTTGATCGTAAAATATGTAGATTGATCGTGGAGTCTCGTTTTCAAGGTACAAGCACTCGGTTTATATTGTATAGCTTTTCTCTTGTACAGTGTTGAATTGAATTCGTTATATTCCTCTTAAGGGTGCGGGGATTTTTTAAACGTTTTGTTCATCCTTTTAATTAATTCATTCCTACTTTCCGTAAAGAATTTTTTAAATTATTCGTTGGCTAAATTCCAACGACATAAATATGAATTTTTTTATGAATCGCAGATCATTAGAAATTGTACGCGTTATTCCTCGATAGATATTAAGAACAGCGAAAATTTAAAAATCCTTTCATAGTAAGTTGACCAGTATTATCAAACTGGGATTCTAAAGATATTCACGCTATTCTCTCGAGTACCATTTTCAAGAACTTTCTGAGCATAAAACTTTGTTACCATCGTCCCTGAACCACAGCACCGTCTTCCAAAGTGAAACCTTATGCCATTTCCATATTCTGCGAACCTATACATCCAAGAGAATTCGTCTTCCCACGCGGCTGAATTAAAATTAACCAGATGTAAAACACGAAGAAGATTGTATAAACATTTATCAAAGTTTCGGTATATATGAATTTGAGTTCGAATACGAACTTGAAACAAAATTAATTCATCCCGATCTTCGAAACTAAAGTAATAATAATAATGAAAAAATTTCGCTACTTCATACGACATAATGTTATTTCGTGTGAAAGCAATCAAACGACAAAGCGGACAAAATTAGCGAAAAACGTGACTATAAAAAGTGAATTATTTGTCTTCACTGTGAAATCTAACTAATAAAAGTATATCAATCTCAAATTTCAGTGAAAAAATATGGCCACTATCGAACATGTGTAACGGTACTACTATTGTAACGAAAAAGTCCATATCAGATTCGTCTAATCTGCAACAGAAGTCAAACCGTGATCATTCCAAACAAAATTCACTTTTTGTTCGGTGAAACTACTATATAGTACATTCGCGTTTTCAAAGACCCCCTGTTACATTCTGATCCCTTCCAAGCTTTTGTGGCAAATGCTTTACTGTCGAACAAAGTGTGTTTGTGATACACTAAACCGATAGAGGGAATTCGCTCTCAGCGGAACCGCGTTGCAAAGAATTTGTAATTTTTTAGATGACAGCAAAAAAAAAAAAGAAGAAAAGAGGATAGAAATACACACGGCAGAAAATTTAAAAACTAGGAAAAGGTCAATTTGGATATTCGCCTCGCTCCCTAAAACGCTGATAAATGTAAAAAGAAAAAAAAGAAGGGGAAAAGAAAAACATTTTTCATATTAGTGACACGCGCATCACCTTTTTGATTGCTTTAACATTTCGACCCGATGATCATTTGATCCGACGAGACTGGCTACCCTTTTCTAATCGATTCCAGTTATATAACATGCTAAAAACATCCAATTTTTGTTGACAAAATTCTTTCTATTTGTCTATGTTCGTTCCCACGTTGGATTTTAAGGGACCGAACTTTCCGCAGCTGAAAATGTACGCATCTACTATCTTTGGCTGTTCCTCGAATCAGCAAAGTTTCATCCAAATCGGAGCCGAATGTTCGCGGCTTCTCCTTGTTAGTTTCTAAGCATGTGCGCAGCTTCTTTGTACCGAAAGTGCGATATATTTATTCTCTAGACTTCGGTACATTTTCTCACTAAACTACGACCTGCTTACTTCCTAAAGTTCAACGTATTTCGTCTGCAAAGTACGGAACGCTTCCCTTTAGCGTACCGCGCGTTCTCTTTTGAAAGTGCAGATCGCTTTTCTTTAAGAGTTGAACGCGTCCCTTATCTAAATTTCATCACTTCTATTTGTGCCCTAAAATTTCAGGTTTTCCCTCTAGAGTTTTCACCAATTCTCCCTTTCTTTCATCTTAATACGTAAAAATTTGATTGAAAGTAGAAAATCCTGTATCGAGGCAAATTTTATTTAAACCTTTCGAAACTTTCTTATTTTAGGTTCGGTATATTGTCTAAGAATAACTTTGGATTTAAAAGTTTATCGACCGTTCTCGCTCGAATTTCATTTTATGAATTTTCGCTGTTTAGTTCAGTTCTTTAGCAAACGTTATGGTAGTTATTTTCTTCTTGCATTTTCTTCTTAAATTTCGACCAACTTCCTTTTTAAACTGCAATATACGACCCGCTTTAAAATTCATTTCCTCCCTTCAACCTTAAACTTTCTTGAAATTTTCGACCTTCGTTAAACACCTCTTCTTAAAATTCAGTAGCTGCTCCTCTCTTTTCAATATTCCCGCAGTTTTCTCGTATGAAAAATCGATACGCTTCTTTCGTAAACTTCCATCATCTTTTTGCCACCGGACATTCAAAGCTTCTTCAAAAATCAACTCTTCCCTCTTTCACCAAACTTCTCGACATATCCGTTCCAAAATTTTCTACGATATACTTTCCGCAAAGTGGAAACTAAAAAACTCGTTCGACCAGTGCCACTAAAGAAGTCTCTGTTGACCGAAGAATAATCGTTCATCGATTGAAATTTAAATAAATGCGCAACCATGATCCCGATAATCAGTAGAAACTGCTTCCGTGACGTAGTGTTCCGACTTGAAATCACTATGGTCGACTTTCAGCTCGTGAACGATTGCAGTAAAAAAAAAAAAAAAAAAAAAAAAAAAAGAAAGCTACCACTTGATACGAGTACTGCACGAAACGCAGGAAAATACGCGTTTACTAATCGATTTGTAAAATAGCGCTGTTGCCTACGTCAGCTCATAAAAATTAATAATATCATATCGTAATTATTTGTTTCATTAGCACTAGAAACTTAACCGTAAATTTTATAATGCGACTATTTAACAAATTATTAAATCGTACATGAACTTTTGAATTACATGAATTACAAAACATAAGTAAGGAAAATATTTCACTTGTATATTTTATTGAAATAAATTTTCTTTGTGAATAGTAATTCGCTAATGCGTTCGACTCAAATAAGGGGCATTAAATTATTCCATTGTTTAAAAATTATATATAGAATGGCTAATTATTATTCATTAACAGCATCGTCAAAATATACGCAACGTCGAGCAACATGCGGTATTTCGACGGAAAGTCGAAAATTCGTTCAGTTAATTAATTATCGAATTAATGAACAAAATTATTGAAAATACGAGAAAGAAGAATTGTACGGTCCTGTTTGCCAAGAATTTGCGCGAATTATGCAATATCAATCAATAACGAAATCCAAAGAAAAATAAGATCCTCAAGGTTCTAGTATTATTCTAATTGGTGTCTCGACGTTTCGAATACTACAAGGATACTTGAAACTTATCATCGTCCATATCATAAATATGCATCTAGAACAACAGTGAATAATTGGTGAAGCGATAAAGGAAGGAAAAGGAACTCTATATCGATAAAATCTTTCTCCCATTTGAATTCCTTGAATGAGTAACGTTACTCGTTAGTTTAAAATTTGAAATTGTTAATCGATCAACATTTCGAATGCATCTCGCTTCGTTAAATCCACTCGCGATAGAAATCGGCTCGATGGCGCTTTTCGTTACAGGGTTAGACGTAACAGAGCGATCACGTAATCTTTCCATCGCATCGAGAGACAAGGTTCTGGTACTACAACAAGCTGCTTTTATCCGGGCACGTCTGTTGCGAATAAATCTTTGTTTCCTTCTCCTCGTGCATATGTATGTGTCTACGTGTAATGATAATGCAGATCCTTCGACGATCTTTAATATACCAAGTTAATGCACGCGATACGTTGTTACGTGAAATAAAACTTTAACTGTATGTAGTTTTTTTTTCTTTTTAATATCATATATTTAATCAAAGTAATTTCCATATTATTCATAATGTACTTCGAAGAATCATTGGTTCTTGAATTCAAAAGTTCTTGAAATAAACCTGTTAGTATCCTAGTTTCTTTCCTAGCAGAGACCGTCTCTACAACTTTTTAATTTTAACTTTCTCAAGCATTAAATTCATAACAACTTTCATAATACTTTTTCCAAATTGAAGCTCGTATATAAAAATCGCACGGGCAATTATTCATGCGGCTAATCGAGATGCTCATATATCTGTGATTTATACCAAACACCATCGAACTTTCCGCATTAGATTAAAATTCGAACAAAACGTAATTCGAGCGATACTTTACTAAAATGTTAAGATAAAATATGCGCGGTGAATTAACTGTACGTTATTTAGTGCATTCTTACAAAACGAGAATGGTACAAAACTAACTTTGTATTACACAATGTCAAGAATAATTAACTTCGCCATTAAAACCTTTCACGATAAATAATAACCATCATAAAACACACCCAACAAGGCGGTACATTAAACATGGTTATTAGAAGATGTACATAACGTAACCAACATCAACGACTGCATTATAAACGACAACGTTAAATACTCTCTCTCTCTCTCTCTCTCTTTATGGGGGAAAAACCAAAAGAAAAAAAAAAAGAGGAAAAAGGAAGAGTAGAAAACTTTTTCTCTTGATTTTTATTAAGGCCGAACTACGAAGCTATACCAAAAAATGTTACGCTCTAATTATCAGCGACAATAATAGAAGGTCTATTTTTCATTTCTTGGCTTATTCCATGACCGAATTTTGAAATTGCAAGGTAAATATTAGGTCGTCCGAAACGTTTCTTTCGTTTTATAAGGAAATAATGGACGTACAATGTTCTTTGTTTTATATTAGTTTATTGAATTATGCATGAACATAATAATAGAAATAGAACGAAATGGATGATACCTAATTCAATAAAATAATATAAAACAGAAACTGTTGTTAATCTATTATCACCTTATGAAACGAAAGAAAGCTTGTATCAAATATACTTCGAACTAAAATAATTTTACCTTATCAATGCTGTTCTTTTCTTATTCTATAGAATTTTAGAGAACCTGAATGATAATGATATTTATCTATCAACGACAGCGATATTTAAAGGGTTAATGTCCTGAATTCTATAAAAGCGTGTCGAATCGGGCAGCCGGAAATTCTCCGTGGTCATTATCTGTCGCGTAGACTTAAGAAACATTGCTTTATGGTTGTAGTTTGAAGAGTCACGTCGCCGGTATATGCGATGATTTACGAGGATGAACGCGATTATCGAAAGAGAAAAACTTGCTGAAAGGGTGGCGCACAAGGTCTGCGCATCGTCTGGAACGAAGATATCGAACTCGAGCGAGCAGAAATACCGATGTTTCTATCATCAAACACGTAACACGCGACGATACCATGATGGAACGAACGAGGGAAAAAATGGTAGGACGAAACCGTATTGCATTTTGCAGTTGAACTACTGCAGAATGAAAGAAGACAAGTGGTCGTAAATGTTTCAAGGAAACGTTCGGAATTTCAACTGTCCGATTACGACACGTTTCTTAAGAGCACGATGACGGAAAAAGAATTTTTATACCCGGGAACGCCAAGGGACATATTTATATGCACATAGCGATACGAAGAATGTTGCGGAATCTAGAACGGCAAGTAAAACATAAATAGGAATTTTTAAGTGTTACGTTGGTATTTTAGGAGTGTCGAGATAAAACAGTAATGAAAGGAAAAGTTTACGATTGAAAAGAAAAGCGAATCTGAGATGCAATATTTTTAATTTGAAAATTATATCTCGTACGTTTCTATATTTTTTAAACAGAAAATAAACAAAATTTTTAGGGTATTATATTAGTATTTTGTAAATGTCGATTATTACAAAAGAACGTTATGTAAAACTCTCGTTAACGAAGGTAAAATTCTTGCGAAGATGCCAACATTCGCGTGCATTCTCCAAACATTACCAAGTTGTTAAAATTAACTGGCTTTGCACTTCAATGAACGACCATTTCGAACGTACAATGGTCAATGAATTCAAAATATTAAATGTATTTAAATATTAAAATTTATTAAAATCATTGCATGTAGTTTTCTCGCAGTTAATATTTGTGCAACAAAATATTTATTATCTAGCGATGTATCTATTGTCAGAAAACATTCATGCCAAATTGTAACCAGAATAAAAGCTTTCAACGATACCGGAGCATGCATATCATAAAGCCAGAATATATATCATTCAATGAACTTTCATAAAATATTCAATAGAAAAATAAAACAAATTTTATTAAATTTCCGTATCCCTGTCAAGACAAATTTAATACAGCGCGCAATCAATGCAACCTATTATTAGTTTTTATGAATATTTTACAATCATGCAAGTTCCAAAATATTCCTTCGTCAAGGATTCTATCGCAAAATAGACGAAATATATCAGAAATAAATTCCGAACGAATAAAAGACACTTCTCGCAGATTTACGAATCGACTCGAGCACCGATGCAACTCCAATTCAGAACACGCAATTTTTCGATGCAACGCGAGATCAAAAAAACTTTACTCCTATCAATATTTTACAATAACGCATTTACAATTCCAAAACAAAATTTCTCCATGAAAAATACAAAATTTCAAAATACACCAAACGTGTACGTGTGTATCGTCTAGCTCCGATGAATAAAAGACGTTCTCTCATAAATTTAGGTATCGACTCTAACGATTTGGGTCACGTTTCTCAAAAAGGACATATTGCCCCATTAATTATTAACGAATTGCCAAACATCACGGTATAGGGTCCTTACCCTTGAACAGAGTTCAAAGAGAAGGAGACGAGAGGAGGCGTTTAACGATCTTTCGCGAGAAAGAAGGGGCGCGTCCTCTTCTGAAGAAAGAATCCCAGTCGGTGCACTTCACTCTCCAAACGAGATTGGTTGCTCTCAACAGAAGCCACCTTCCTGTGGTCGTCTGCTTCGAACGAGATGAAGGGGCGAATGGAGAAGCATCTTGCCTAATTGCCCAATGCTGACATAAACCGCTTCCCTTCCCTCGTCCGCGAGTGCTACGAACCGCTTCCTCGATGTCTTGCGAGAGAAGCGCAGGCCACTTTCCCGATGTCACAGAAGGAAGTCAATCAAGAGCTATAGAGGACGAGTTATGAGCCAGGGTCGACCGCGACGATCGGTCCATTTCCCGCGTAAAATTCGCGGAACGTTTCACAGAACCGACAGAAACTTTACCACCGGGATTAGTTCCCGTCCCTTTTACTATGACGCAAATTTGCTGACACTAACAGTAAGCTACTTCAGCTTAAAACAGGATATTCTGTCGAGAGGTCGACGTTTGGCGTAAAATAAGTATCAAACTTTCGGATTCCTTACGAGACAACGTTTTTTCGAAATTTTGTAGTATAACATTTCATGGTAATATTATATATTCGTAGACATTTGCTTAGTTTCTACGAGATGTGACTTTATTCCCAAGATTACGTATAAATCAAAATCATTGGTTTTATTCTTTATAATCGTTACAGTTAGATACAACGGAATTTTATAGCGCGATTGAATTGCTTTTCGAGAGGCAAATCGCGAAACTTTGTGGCAGAATTACTTTGTTATTTGACAAATTCTTTATCTTCTATGAGATAAATTAAAGATATCATTGAAATTCCCGAAAATACATCTTCTCGTAAACTTACAAAGTTCTAGAAACTTACTCTAACAGTTCTAATATGAATATAATAATACATAGATTGTAGGTATAATTACGAATAATATAAATACGAACGTATGATTTGAAAATGTTAGTTTGACGAGTGGCAGAAGCTATTGAAATTGCACGTGATAAATTTTTTAAAAAGCGCAAACAAGAATTTCTGTACAGACAAGCTTCCAGGAACTCGTTGCAAGCTTTCATATCCGCCATACCAGCATCTGCACTATATCAAATGTGATATTCATCCGGAGTATCGTTCGATCGCATCAAAACGCTGCGTAATCATTAACCACGAATCTCGCAACAATTCCGTGCTCTTCCGTTGCACAAAAAAAAAAGGTTGAAATTCAAGGAATTCCCTTTCGAATCGAATTCGATCGACCCGCTGTGAAACGATGAGAGGCGGTAGCGGAAAGAAAGCAACAACGAGATGAAAAGAAAGGAAAGAAGAGAAAAGGGAAGAGAGGAAAGAAAGAAAAAACGAATTGAAGCACGTGCGCTCGATGAATTCCTGCCAGAGTGCAGGGCTCGGGAAGCTCTCCAGGAACCCATCCATTCACCGATCCAGGTATTATAATTCAAATCGTGCGCATAGCCCACGAGCGTCTAATTTAGACGCGCATTGTGAATCCAATAGAACGCGATTCACGTATCGTGGCTTCAATTAAACGCGCGGGGTGGCTCTCACGGCGAAACCAAGTCGGACGAGCGTGCAATAAAGTTACCTATAACCCGTTATGCCGTACTGGACAGGACGAAACGCGGGATACGCTCGATATCGTAAAAACTGCCATAGGGAGAGAAGAAATGGAATACGAGGGGCAAAAGCGAAGCAGAAAAAAAAAAGGGAAAAATGTAGAAAGGCGGAGAGAAAAAAAAGGAAAATCGAATTTTCGTGGTCGGTATTGCGCGTGTTACGTCATTCCATTTGGAAATTAGGGAAATGCCAGGCGTAGCGAGCGTACGAACAGATGCTCTCGCGCGCACGCTCGCGGCCACCGCGCCGCGAGAAGAGAAGCCTCGAATATGCAGATACGAATTAGCGGTGCCGGTGCTATTTTCACATCTGCGAAATGCAGATGCAGCGTCAGAGAGGCATTGGCGCCGCTCCAAATCTTCGCTGCGCCCGGCTGCATGCTTGTACACGCGTGCGCGCCACCTTCGAGCGACGTGCGTGTTGTTTTCGTGGCGTCTGCCGAGTAACCCGAAACGAGCCTCTATTCCCTCTTTCGAAAAAGAGCTTGGAGAGCCCTTTTAACGCTGTTGAATCTCGCTCTGTGATCTCTCAAAGACCACGTGCTTCCAACTGATTTTTTTTTTTTTTACTTTTCGTTTCTGTCCTTCCTGTTTCGCTCGCTCTTCCCCGTCTTCTTCTTTTTGCCTTTTCATATTTCTGCTATTCGTGTTTGCACTCTGCGCTTCAGGTAGACAGGTGTGAGCGAGGATCAAGAAAGTGGGCAATTCTGTGTTTCGGTTGCGTTCAAAAAAATAATATATAGCTTACTTCAAACAACAATTGGCAAATAAAATAAAAATATCGTACATGCTTTATATGCTTCGTAGAATCATCGAAGATGATCTTGAGAAATGAGTTATCGGGATGTAGTTGAAATTGAAACGATAGAGTGCAATTTGAAAAACAAATAGTACGATGAGGTTCTGTGAATTAAGGATGAAACATCTTGTTAGTAGAGATGACAGTATCTGTCTTGGAACATGTAATGAGATGACTTTACGATACAGCTCAGCTTCCTGTATTTTTCGTTCGCTATTCAGCAAATTTCCTTAGCAGGCCAACACTTGATGAAAATTCGTTTGTTGGAGGTAGGTCATTGTTCATTTCCTTGCCAGTAAAGCACCATAAAGGCATATTCCAAAGGATCTTCTGGAATTCAGATATCGAATCTAAAGACTCGCGATACTTTGTAATGCCCACTTTTGATCTGGCGGAGTTACCCTGTTGCCAAGCTCTGTCCAACAGCGACCAGTTCCTTTATCCCCGCTTAAGGGTATATCGCGCTACAGTCGCACTGAAAGGAGGTGACTAAGAGTTGGTCGTTCTTCAGAAATAAGTCGCTAGTTGCTGGTTGTCATCCTTAGTCGTTACTCATCGCCGAGTTCTTGTCATACCTAGTCGTCACTTGTCATAGCTAAACTAAATTACTTGTGTCGTGTAGTTGGTTCTCGTCATCGCTAATTTACTTGACATCTTTAGACCTTAGCAATCGTTCCAATAATTATTTCCCACAGCAGTGGGTGGTCCCTCGAACTAGTTAGTTTGTATCAACCGGACGTATCACGTACAAAAGACCAACCAATCTCGAACGATCATAACATTCGATCAACCACGGGGAATAAACGATCCTGAGATAAGGTTTCTTCTTTTAAGAAACATAAAACCGAAAACAAAATTTTGTGATCTAGAGAATAAAAGATATTGACCTTAAGGCAGAAGAAGACTATTTCTACTATGTTGTAATTTTAGGCGACCCACTTTATGTTTTCTGAACGCTTCGTAACTAACTATATATATATACATGTGTGTTTGTCTGAGTCAACAGATGCACAAATTGTCATCAACCTGAGTTATGAAAGACTTCGTTGTTAAGACGAACTCGCCAAACGATCGCATCAGATGTATTCTGACTTTTGGCACGTAAAGACTATAATATTCTCACAGGCTTTAAGTTCCAGGGATTCGTTAAGAAAATCGTATCGTCGCTTTCAAGGTACAATATTATTATTATTATTATTATTACAAGGTACAATATCCTCGAAACTCTTGAAAAGATTTTTTAAATATCCCGTGTAATAAATGAGAACGAATTCTATATGATTAGAATTAATTTTGTGCCAACTATAATTATACATATAATATATATGTAAGCCATATAATTAATCGAATATGTAATCCTCGTCGATTAAAGGCTTCGCTCATATCGTTCGATGACTTGTTTATTTCGAAATTTTTGGCAAGACATGCTTGTCGCACGAGTTACGAAATTTGGCACGATGAAACACAACAGCATTGTCTTACTCAAATTGGCAAGTTTGAGCGAAGCTGTGACTAAGAAATAAATATAAATCATTAGACATTATACAAATTGCATAGATACATTCCAGTGAAATGAAATTTATCGTTGACTTTACCAAAAAAATTTTTAAATAAATTTCACAAATAGAAGCAAAATATTTCATACGTATTTTTTCAGCCTGTATTTTATACCTTCGCAATAAAATGCCTTCTCTGGTCTAAGAAAGCACATTGTAATTAACTCGATGAATACCAAAAAAGAAACTTTTTCGGATCTAAATCCCAAGTATAGAACTCCCGACGTTGTTTGAAAACAATGAAGTTTGAGTTGCATCTCTTATCCAACGACGTAGATTGACGTTGATCCCTTAACATTGCACGTTGATGCTCGGCGTTTTATGCTCACACCGTGCGCGCCTGGATCCGACAATGTTTTAAAACGCTTCGCAAGAAGCTTCTTCGTGTTTGAAAGCGAATCAATATCAAAATCGTTTCATCGAACGTTGAAATATTAAAGTCGAGCAACTGAAAAGTGCATACCAGTTCGATGAACGTGGAAATACTTTCCTATCAACGCGACGTTGATTGCGCAATAACGACAGAGTCGAAATTATACGAGTGATAATTCGATACTAACGATTCGGGTATTAGTATTTAAATATTCCGACTGTTTGTGTATTATTACCGAAATGCAGCTGCGTTTGCATATTTCCGGCGCTCGAATAAAATAAATATTACCATTGCAAACGTTATTGTTATCAGTTACATTTATAATAAATGTTCAGAGTGTTTTAATTCAATGTATGCGTTAATTGTTTCGCGCCGAGCTACCCAAATTAATTGACATTCTTAAATCAACACAGAGAACAATTTCATTGAATTTTAAGTCTAAACGCTTTTTCCTTTATTCCTAATAATGTTCACGGTACTTGTGAAATATTTTAATCGAATACGTTAACCCTTTCATGCTCCATTTCATTTCACGTTATGTATACACAACATTATTCTTTGATAATTTATTAATTAAATGACAAATATATTTGTCTCTGGTAAAACTGGTTTCAAAGTTTAGTATTAGGTTGTCTGAAAAGTGTCTTTCTTTTACAGACCCGTCTTTTACAACGATGTATCTTTATACAAACATGAAACCTAATCTGTCGAACGTTGCGATCTTTATTTTGATAGAACAAAATAGATCACACGTAATACGTAATTCAAAATAATATAACACGAAAAATGTTGTGCATCCATTATTTCCTTATAGAACGAAAGAAACTTTTCGGACGACCTAATATATTACAAAAACAAGCATTCATAATAATTAATAAACAGAAATATTTTTCTCATAGATTAAAGAAAATTAGATCCTTGTAAGGTTAAATTAGATATCGAAATAAGTAAAAAATGTGTCAAATTATTTCTTCCACTTTTTCTTCTATATTAGAAATACCATTTGCATGACGTATTAATCAAAATAATTCCATCAAGGTTCTTATTATAAAGAACTCCACAATACTCAATAAGAAAGATAATCAGAAAATAATCGTTTCAATATCGTTTAACAGATCATCAAGCCAAACTTTAAAAATCTCGTATTTCCCTGTTTTTTCTATTAGCGTTTAAAACTCTCTTCGAGTTGATTTCGTATATAGATGTCTACGTTTGCTTTTGCTCCATTAGCTGGCTGCGTATATGCTGATATACACACGAGAAATAATCAAAGAGCTTATTTATACCACGCAACGATGACGGCAGCTGCCTTTTCGAATCTAACGAGGCTCAAGACGCGATTTACGAGAAAAGTAAATCCCGTGCTTTACACCTCCCACAATTTCGCTTGTTTCATGAGCTGATGTTCGTACAAAAAAAAAAAGAAAAAAAAGAGAGGAAAAAGAAACTCCGCTAATAAAAATACAGGAAAACCTCGTTTATTCAAACATACAGGAAGACGAAATAGTTCGAATAACTGGGTAGTTTCCACAGTTTACTAACATCTCTTCCAGCTCTTATTACTTCGGATATTGCTGAGACTAAGATTAATAATAAAATTAAGACATCCTACGCAATAATTTAGCAATTAGTAATATTAGTAAATTAACGAGTTACAAGGTGTAGATCATAAACTTCTCCTTAACAATTTCATAATCTTTTAAATTTCCTTGTAGATTTATTGAGCTTGTTACCTCTGTGCAAGGATGCTTATTAATATCGGTAACTTGTAATTTGTAGCTTGTTAAGTTTCATTAATATCACGTAACTACATATATGTTTGCAATATATATCTTGCAACTTCTATATACATCTTCAGATTTGTTTCAAACTATACCATAAATCGTGACAATCTTTTATAGTAAATGTTCAAATACTTTCGTAAGCCACTGTAACGAGAATACCAACCTTTCGATCGAAGTGAATCAGCTTTCAAAATATGTACTTATGGCATGTATCTGAGAATTAACTCAGTGCGAATAAACGAGATTCCAGTGAACCCTAATGTCTTAAACCTTCGTCACACCGATTACCTTCCTTAACTTCCTTTGATTAAATGCTTTAGGGTAAGCACCCACGAAATTAGGGGTGTTAAGCGCTCCGGGGTTAATCGAACGCGGTTGCATATTGCTCAAGCTGGAATTACAAGCGACAATATCCAGCTTACGGGCAGACGTCGTAACCTCTCTTCGATGTCAGAGACGTTGGTCTCTAGTCGACGATATCCGAGGCAAATCCAACTATAAATATACGAATGTATGGCTCTTGAGCGGAATCGACTCTGCCGCCGTTATAGCGGATTCTTCTGGGACCAAGCACCCCGCTTACCATTCGATACCTAAACCAAATACTCCCTGATTATGTCTGACGCTCGACTATGTTTCCATGAAAAAAGAAAAAATCCCCGTGTCGCGTTCCCATGACAATACGAGCCTCGATACCCGATTAAATCGAGAATATCGAAAGCGGAGTGCGTTCCATTTATGACGAAAATAAATAAAGTGAAATTTTCGTAGATGAAAACGTACTCTTTCTGTTTAGAACGAAAACTCGAGAGTATCTTTCGAGACGTTAAGAAGATTTTTAAAATCGGTTGGGAAAGTAGGTGAAATAGATATCTGGAAATATATCGTTTTACTTTCTGTGCTTTTGTTGCTATCTAACGTAAAGTCGCGAAGACTTTTCAGGGATTAACCTACATATTTTTGCGATATTTCTCAAAGCGTTTTATCTTGAGTATAGAAATCTGTTTTTATTTCAATCTTATAAATTGAATATATCAGTTTCCTAAAAATGATCAAGCGGACCAAAGAATATCGAGTAGTACGACGAATACAAAATTACTTTCTAATCGTTTTTTCTGAAATATTACGGTTTAACAAAGCTAACAACAGTGATTTATAGAAGTGTACACCCTCGTAAATTAAAGTTTCAGTGAAAAATTAAATTTGACCTATTTTAATAAGAAGGGCGCGTCGAGAAGAGAATAAGGGAAATGTACAAAATGTTTGCAGAAGATAAAGCCACAAATAGAGGAGGTTAAAAGTGATGTAACCAGTACAAAATGGCAAAGCATTTACCCGGTGGTATCCGATCAAGAGCAAGCAAGCTCGCCCGTATTTTCTCGGCAAGCAGATTTGTTTCGAATCGATAATGCTAATCGGTTATAGCTCCTGCAATATTTCTAACGCAAACACGATTTCGCGTAAGTATCAAAGGATGTAAACGCACGAGCGCTGTATAAATACATATTTCACGCAATGTTGATAACCTAAGCAAGTGCGTTCATCATGCTTCCAATGTTTTACGTAACGTAATCAGCTTACACCGATCAGTCTTCGTTCGATTTTAGGGCGTAGCCAGATTTTTAAGGCTATGAATCGATAGTGATTTTGAATATATGTGTAAGCTTTCATATAAATGTACAGTAAAGCGATAAATATTAGGTTGTCCGAAAAGTGTCTTTCTTTCACAGACACGTCTTTTACAACGATGAATCTTTATACAAACATGAAACTTAATCTGTCGAACATTGTAATCTTTATCTTGATAGAACAAAATGGATCGTACGTAATTCGATAAAATAATATAAAAAGGAAAATGTTGTGTATCCACTATTTCCTTATAAAACGAAAGAAACTTTTCGGACGACCCAATGTAAATTTACGATCAAGTAAAATAAGAACTTCTAGTTGAATCTACGTTTGAGTTCATCGACTAATAAGTTTTAATAACTTTGCTTACCAGAACGAACGTCCAGAGTTTTAAGCATTCGTCAGGCAGACAAAATCTTAATTTTACAAGCCTCTTACCTGCAACAGAAAGAATTTTAAATATTAGAATGCGGTTCTAACTAAACAGATTCAAAATTATTCCAAACGTATAACTAAAATATAAATAAAATATAAATATAAATATAAAGTATAAATACAACGAGGAACGATTAATTTCTCAGTCTTCGATTCAAATATTATTATTTTTTAATTGGGTTTAAATATTATTATTTACTGCTCAGGCACGTCAAGAATAATAAAAATCATAATTTCAAACGAAGAGAAGATTTTCTTTTTTCAAAGTAGATTTGATGTTACTAAGCAAGCAGAATAGCCAGCTCGTATAGATTCGTGCCTCCGAATTTTGATGTTGATGTTTGAGAAAGCCAGACTGTATATATATAATTAATAATAACGTGTACTCGCAAACAAGTCAGATACAGATACTCGCAATCGCAGTCGAGTCTGCGTGGAGAATTTTTACCTGCGTTATTATAGTATCGTGGACGAAAGGCCTAAGAGATACCGGGCGAACCATAAACATTTTTTTTTTTTATAGTGTTTATTTTTACCAGTTTTTGTGTATTACATATGTGTATTTTCCATCATAAACGATGAATTCGGTTGTGGGGTGGTTCAGGCAAAAGTACCGATACCCGGCGGTACGACATAGCCATGCAATATTACATTTTTCTTAGATTTACACTTGTAACTTAAATTTAAGTCGCTGTAGAGCGGTGCTTATGTACGATATTGTTTTTTCTTCTTTCCATCTCCATCCTGAAAACCTGGTCGCAAAAACAGGACAGTGGCGGACCATAAACAATGTCGCGAGAAAGCCTAAGTGTCGACAGGCTCAAAAATGTATCGTCCGTACTTCAATCGAATAGTTACGCGGAAAAGGCCTAAGCGACCCTGACCACTAGCGGTTGCGGAACACGTGCGTGTTGGGGCTAAGAGAAAAAACAAAGGGATACTAAGGGAGAAAGACGAATTAACAGACAACGTTAATTGAGAAGTCGGAGAGTGCGAACTGCGTTGTCGAGAGAGTGTGGTCCGCATGAGAGAGAGCGTTGGAACCGTGGTGACAAGAGTTGCAAATTAACTATTTAGTTGTCTTAATTATAGTACGTTATTGTATTTAGTTCGACCATAGTTTTCTGTTTAACCAACATCTGTTTAATCTAAATTAAATAAACTAATTGAAGTCTTACTCTCGCTGATTTTCGCACGCTGTGATTCGAGAAACTGTACGCAACGTGTGTAAGATTCGCAAGGGCGCAGCTGGAATTTTGTGAAATCACGGCATCTGAACTCACAAACGAGAACCAGGTAACCTGATTTTTGTCGCAACACTCGGACTACTCGGTCGAAAATCGGAAAAGCAAGTATTGTTCTAAGAGTTGGGCTCGTTGAAATACAGTTGGCCGGTTCTTGGGAAGAAATACAACACTGGAGAACGAAGCATAGCGATCAACAAACTCCAATGTCGAATCTTATACGAAGAATTATTGGAACGCGCGAGAATTACGTAAAGACGAGTTATCGGCAGCGTCCTTCGTATTCCACGAAGATTTGTTGTCCGGTAGGCGACGAATACCTCGCTCTGTACGTTATGGTACGCGTTTGATTTACTAATATCTAAAATACAGCGCAATATCCATTATACAAATTCCCGGATAAATTCTACAATGCTAAACTATGCACGATATTCAAAATATACCTTCAAGAAAATATATTTTACGATCCTTCGTTTATCATAAAATATTAGGTTGTCCGAAAAGTTTCTTTCATTTTATAAGGAAATAATAGACGCACCATGTTTCTTGTTTTATATTAGTTTATTGAATTATGCACAAACATAATAACACAGATATAAAGAAATGGATCATACCTAATTCAATAAAATAATATAAAACAGAAACTGTTGTTCATCTATTATCACCTTATGAAACGAAAGAAACTTTTCGGACAACCTAATATGTCTACGAATTCTAGTCTATCTACAATAAAAATTCGATATAATTTTGATTCTTCGATAATCCAAAATATAATATATGGTTTGTTTGACTATTACGTCGTGCCTTCGTGTTCCACATCGGTTTAACTCGCGTTAACATTACCTTCAACACCCGAATCACGGATAGAAGAGACGCTTCGCTCTACAAACAAGGAAGTAAGTCCTCGCGATGGAACGAACGTATCGGTTCATCCAATGGATTTTCATCTTCTGCTTGTGGCACGAAGAGCTGTCGATCGTAAAGTGTCGGATCGCCGGCTAGCATTGACCTTCTTCGCTTCGGATCGAGCGGAAATCGACGCGCGCGCATCATCTCGAAGACTCGAGGGGCATGAACTATGCCCTTTTGTCACTTTCGCGGCCCAAAGAAGTCGTCGAGCATCGATTTATAACGAGGCGGCTTCCTAACTGACCTAATCCATGCTAAGTGGCATACTTACTGTCGCATGCGTGTTTACAGTGTTCGTTAAATTATTTTTACGTTTGCAAGCATTCAAATATTCGAGCTTTCAAAACGCTTATGTAGACCGTGATAATAAAATAAATATATTTAGATTCTTCTAAGAGACGCACGGTCTACCAAAAGATATTCAATTAAGGGTTAAAATACTGAAATACATTCGAATCTAGTTATATAATTTCTTGGATATTGTTTTTAATATTAAGCTGTATTATCGCGCGATTCTAGATCCGTAATATTCACCTGTATACTTAATGAAATGAAAACCCTGATCTACTTCAGAGTACTATTTCGGTTCTGTAAAATATTCATATCCGCGATATCGTCCAACTTGGGGGCTGACTTTACGATATGTGTCCTGACCCAAATGCAACCTTTATACGACGTTATAAATTAGACTACATGCAAATGGACACTGATCTCAATTTTCTCTTCCCTGTGTATTGTGATCGGCATAGGAATTTCTGATAATAGGGACACGTAAGTCCAGTGAAAGATTCAGGGGAAAATTGAGAGATTAAAATACACTTTAGGTATTGAAGTAAAAAAAAAAAAAAAAAAAAAAAAAAAAAATATGTAAAGTTCCGTTGTATCCTGGAAAAATATCGAGTAACTTGATATACGCAATTATGTTCGTTCGCGCGAATTCTGTGCACGAAGTGAAATTTTATTACAATATTTCGGAAATGAAACTGTAAAAATTGTTAGGAATAATACTAGAACGTGAAATAACACATAGACTAATTACTAGAACAAACGAAACATTTCATTTATGATTTTCAAAGATTGCCAGTGGTACACCGCATAGCTGTTATAATATCCAATTATTGTAAATGTACATTTAATATTATTCGGTCGCTCAGAGCTGTTTAGCTATTTTTCCTGTTGCATGCGTTTAACTCGATCGTGATACGTTTCAAATAATCTCTAAAACACAATAGTAATAGACTATTCTGACTGCCAGCGTTACTATTGTTTCGAGAAGGTAAAAACAAATCATACGTCTATTTTATTTCATTGCACCAGTTACAGCGATAAAGAACTAAAGCAACAGTTGACAATGTAAATGTCAGAATGGGTAGATTAAACTTAAAAACATGAAAATAGGTAAACCAACAAAAATAGTTCTAGAAGTTTCAATGGAGAAATTTCGATGAAAAAATTTTAACTAAATTCTATATGCAAGATGATTCATGAGTTAAGGATAGAAAAATTAGCTCCTAAATAGAAATGGGATAAAAAAACCAAGGATAATACGTCGATAAAATATATACGATGATATACGTTGAGGAATAATACGCGTTGAGAGAAGCTCGTGAAAGGACATAATACATGAAATAACGCTGTATACCAACTGATTACGTAACTGTTATCCTTAACTCCAAAACAGAATTACACCCAGTCATATACACATTACGCTAGACGAATACCGAAAACTAATTCTTTCGAGTAGCTTAATAGCGTAAATTGCGCGGAATAACCCCCATTCTGTTCTCGTACAACGGCGATTATTGTTGTACAATTGGCAGAAGCCTTTCTGAATGGTAGGCAACTAGAACGTTCCTCCGATTATATTAAATGCTAGCTGTTGCTACGTTTGCGAGTTGAAGCGTAAGCAGCCGGGCCAACCACAGGATTGCGGCAGCTTCTGATTATATTGACGGATTAGCATAATATACGTCCATAGTTGCCTCGCAAAGGATTTAACTTTCAACCCCGCAACCAGCGAGACTGCCAAATTGCACCTTATTATCTTAATTTTCAAGTGAAAAGCATGCGAAAGTGTAATGGCAAGCCGCGATGTATCCACTATACGCCGCGGATAAACAACCGCTACACGGCTTATTTTGGCAAGCGTACGCAGCCTCGTTGCATCGTCCTGGCGATCCTCTCTTAAGATTCTACGCTGAATTTATAGCAGCTGTTAACACAACAACACGATATCCTGCCACCGTTTTTTTTTCTCTTTTTTTTTGTTACTCCTTCTCCTGGTTGTGTTACATAATTTGAACAAAAAGATGGATATGACGAGCAAGCTGATGCATGCAACGTTGATTTATTACACGTTAAGATTCATGCGTTTGTATATTTTATCTTGACTTTGACAGAAAAACGGAAATTTCAGAGATGCTGCACGTTGTAGTTAATAAACTCGAGATCGTTTCCTTTCGTGAGAGAAGCGAGTTATTCGGAAAATAAACTGATCGATGTTTGACCGATCGAATTTTTTCACTAGAATATAGAATCGATATTCAATTTTTCAAAATCAGTTTCTTAAATTTCACATGTGCAAGTCGTATAACATGAGCTAGCAATGAGTTGCAGTTCAGAATTTTGCGATGACATATTTCATTATCCACGTTGCAACGCCACGAAACAATTTATTTCGTGAAAAAAAGCTTCATCGATGTGCAAAAATGAATGCATTGCGTGAGATTTGAGATTTCGTCGAACGTAATTTTGTAAGTGGTGGAGTATCGAATGTCTGGAAGTGGCAAAGATTTATGAGAATGAAACGTCTGAGAAGAGGACTTCGAATCGGATATATTGTTGGAATTTTTTAACCGCTGACAATTTCTAAAGAGACACGTATCAAGTAGAGGAAACTTGCAGAATATTTTGGAAAGAATTCTTTACAAGAAAACTTCTTATAAGAACGTTCTTTACCAGTTTTTCTTAGCGATAAATAAGTTCCGGAAAACATAATAAAAACTGAAAGATATGAAAGAGGTAGTGGACGAGCGAGCTCAAGAAAAGAGAGTTTAACTTCGAAAAAGGAATTTTGAAGATTGAAGCAGATGTAAACTTCAGTTAACTACGTTAGACTTTAAGTAAACTTACTTTTCTAAACATAGTACTATCCGAAATACGTAAAAATCCAACAAAAGCCAACTTCTTAGCCGTTATCGCGTAAATCCATAAAGAAGAAGCTACTGTAAACATTAATTCCAAACGAGCACGGAACATTAACCACCTGTGTAAAATCGCTCCGATCCGGTCGAACCTTTTTTACGCGAGAATATTAAATTTGCAAAAAAGTTGACGAAATTGTGATACCGGATAGAAACGAAAAATCCGCACGATCGGCAGAAAAATGATATTTGGACACGACCTCTTTTTCTCCAAGTATGAAACATGATTTTCAATCTGCAAAAGTGGCTCTCTATTTCCCCGAAATGGCAAACTCGCACCCTTCTTCCTATCAGTCAGAGATATTAGGCTAAAAGGGGTCGAGGTCTCTTACGAAACAGATGCTTTCGCAACACAACCATCGCACGAATTAGTTTCCAAAATCGCTACGTTTCAGGTACCATCAGGTATAATATAAAACATATTGTACGAAATATAAATTCACCATCGTTGCCAAGGGGGCAATCGTTAATTCGATGTAACGGGAAAAAAATAACCGAGTACGATTCTACAGAAATTTGAAAAACCAACTGCCCGTTTAGTTGTTTCCATCGCACAAATCTTACGAGACGAACGAACTGGACTCGGCACGGTTCGTTCGATGTAACGACCCCTTTCGTAATAATCGCTCTATTATGAGCATCCATTGTTGGTTGAATTGCAAAGCAATTTGGTTCCTGCCGGAATAAAACAATATGAATCGTAAAAGACAATGTTCTTGCGGTCATAACTCTAGCCGGAACTTAAGCTTTTCTGTATAGGATAATTTGGTTATGACAATGCATCTACTTAGTAGCAGCTTGTCAAATTACCGTGAAAGAAGCGTAGTAATTTGTTCTTTTGCTCGAGCAAACTAGATAGGATACGGTGATCTTTTTTTGTATTCATATCCGGACTCTTTCGTACAATACACTGCTAACTGATAATGTCGACGAATTACACGTTGTAAGTTATACACACGTAGACTTCAGTTGGACAAACAGCTTCCACAATTTCTACCATGGCGATTTGTAATTTGTAAAGTTCTCTTATAGAACTTATTTGTTACGTTATTTGTTTGCTGTTAAATTTCTTATCGCTGATCGATTGGTAACTCGTAGTTTCTAGCTTGTGACATTTTATTAATAATACAAGTTGAACCGTGCAAGAAATGGAAATGATTATATCGAGTTACACTACTGATCATAGCCCAATTTTTCCTCGCGTTACTTATAATCACTCTTTTTCAAGTATATTAAATATTCGTTCACTAAAACCAAATACAATTCGTTCACTAATACCAAAGAAAGAGCAAACGATAGAACGATCAGATCTAACGAAGCTAGTCCTATCTATGCGATGAAAATCGATCGCTCGAAGTGCATCGAGCACGAAGAAGTTGGAGGTTCAGCAACAATTGGCAGGAACACGATTGCGTTCTACTCGAAGACGGCTCGAGGAACAATGACCGGTTGACTGACTCCGTATCAACGTTCTGCGGTAAATGGATGTAACCTGTTCGAACAGTAGCTATTACATTATATGGGATTTCTGGGCTTTGAAAGGCAAAAACTAGAACCCAAGCAGCGGCACTATTGATTCCCGAATACAAATGGGTCTTTCAAGAACACACTTCTGATCGACCTCCGCGTACAAATCGTCCAAATAAGAAAGTTAATGGGCTCAATCGTACAGTGTAATATTGTCCCTTCGGGGAGGCAATCGCTTTCCACGATGGAAACTAAGAACGCAATTCGTGAACGTCGCGTTTAGTAATGCGAAATATTTGCACTTGGAATCGGGTCCTAACTTTCCTACTCCTTTCTTTTTGTACGTTACCCTCTTCAAGTACGTTATCATCTGCAAGAAACGGTCCAGCATTCCTCGGCGCGACCGATTTAATTCACCAGTGCCGGGTCATTCCACTTCGTTTGAAATCCGTGATCCGCTGTTTTCCACTTCAACCCATCTCCATTGTCATTAATACAATTTGTACGAACGACGAGCTCGCGAAGGGGAAATGAATAAAACTGTCTGTACTTTGCGTGCAGATATAATTATTTCATACTTGAAATTTTGGAAAGGAAAATCTCTAACTATGAAAATACATGTACCTGTGAAATCGAAGGGTTAAATGATGTAAATATGAGTTAAAATGTGAACGTTTTTAAAGTATAAAAAATAGATAATTAACATTATATTTTTCAATGTTCCAATAGCGCACAGCTTTAGCTCTGTCGTCGTTATAATTATAAAGACTGAAAGAAAATAAATTACTCCAGCGTTTACAGAGTTTAGTACCATTTCAGGGTTTATCATCATTAGAAACTTAATCTTTCGTCGTTTTATCATTTACGTTGATTAACACGTAAATTCTGCAATTACTCAAAACTGTCAGGTATGAATTTCTACTTCAACAACTTCGACTTTTATCTTTGATTCGTATATTTAAAGAAATTCGAGTAAACCGAACGACAATTTAAAACTATTTTAGCAAAATAGTAAATAAATTATCAGAAAGCTATTTATAGCATGCAAATTAAAGACGTTGCACTTTGAGAAGGATATAAATCGTATTTAAAAACAGTTGAAATCGTTGCCAGCTTTTAACATTCTCTAAAAATAAATTTAATCGGCGAATCTGCGGGAATTGATTATACCATTAAGCTAATTAGAAAATAATAACCGGATCGCGTGTTATTAGTAAGCTTTTTGTTCAAGCTAATCACTGCCCTATTTTGGTAGTATGCATTTTGCGCCACTTCCATAGTACTTACGCTAAGAACTTTGTTTAACATTGTATAGGGAGCTCTTGAACCTCGATGGACGAACTTGACGTACCGAATACTAAACTCTGTGAATTTGATGGTCGAATTACCTTTCCAAAACCCGAAGGATTCCAAATTTTCATAATGCAATTATATTCTATACAATTCCCGAAAGTATCGTACTACAAGCTTATCGTTGCTAAGCAACGCACTTACTACCATACAAGTAATAAATCTTCTGTTTGAAAATATTTTATTCGTACGAAACAGCAATTACATACACATTACGTGTACTCCCTAATAAATTAAGCTGTAAAATCCTTAATACATCTTCTACCAACCAATCCTTTAGTCTCAAGAATCCTCTACTCTGTTGTGTACGTGTACTAGTTTGTGTTTGTTGGGCACCTGGCATTTTTTTTCATACGAGTACACTGCACAATCTTTATGCTTTTACCCTGGATGCGGAATTATTGCAAGTAAGCCGTGATCAGACGAAGGATTTCTCGCCCGTATAGCAGGCGTTGTGTAACCACACACACACACACAGATCCACGACTCATCTTATCATATTCCTATTGTATCATGCTATATGCGGAGGAGATAGAAACGAACATGTATTATACGCAGGCTTAGGAAAGTATTCCAACACTCGTAGATATTTTTTATGAATCTATCATACGCGTTATACGAAATACGAAATATTCTGAAATTTCATCAACGCTGTTACGAAATATTAGGTTGTCCGAAAAGTGTCTTTCTTTTACAGACACGTCGTTTACAACGACGCATCTTTGTACAAACATGAAACCTAATCTGTCGAACGTTGTGATCTTTATCTTGATAGAACAAAATGGATCGTACGTAATTCGATAAAATAATATAAAAAGGAAAATGTTGTGCGTCCATTATTTCCTTATAAAACGAAAGAAACTTTTCGGACGACCTAATAATTGCACGACATTTAATTACATGTATTTCGCAGAAATCACAAGCTACCGCGTTACTTGCAAATGTAACTAGAATCACAGCCGTGTTCTATATAGTTGCAGGCATTCTAAACGTTCTATAAAGGTCCACTTAAAAGTAAAATAGGCACGAGAGCAGTTGTCGTCAAGATAGGAGTGGACATACAACAGCAAAGAGTTAATGTTCTCGTTATCAAGCTGTCGACGCGATACGTGCTATAGGAAGTATTAAAACTTCTTTATAAGGCACATTCAAAGTGATACGATTAATTATCACTGTCTAACGAACAATTAATTATTCCATCTGATATGGAACTCGATTCTCAAGACTTTGATTAATGATTCGAAAACGTGTTCATTTAGAACTTACTTTAACAGCTTAGCCAAATATACGTTAAAAGGATTATTATCGAAATGTCTAGATTATCAGCGACGAAAATTAATACCATTGTACCGGTAGAAATAAGGGAATGGTGCTATCGTTATCAAGCATCACAATGCAAGCAGTAGGAAACATTAAAATTCCTTTTAAAGCGATAACATCGACCGCTATTATTGGGCCTTGCATTCGTTTTCTCTAATATCTATCTGATAGAGGAAATGAATTCTTATGTTCAGATAGAAGCTGCTAACAGTGCGCGATTTACGTCGCAAACTAAGGAAAATTGTATCTGCAAAAATCTAGCGAAATTCTCCTCGCGATTATGCTGCTCGTTAACTTTTGTAGTGTTATCGAATCCCTCGCTTCGAAATTATTTATTTCGGAGAATCCTCGCGTGACCAACGTTTTATCTTTCGTGTAATTCTTTCTAATTTATAATCGGTTGGATTTGGGTGTATCAGGAATCAAGAGATAGCATAATGTCGCCAGCCATCGTTAATAACTAACTGAAAGTGAATTATATAGAACTGCTAACTATCTCGACTAGTAACTATCTTGACGTTGAATAATTCCAACTTTCATAACTGTCCCTTCTCGAATCCTAATCTGTTACTCGTATCGTTTTTTGATCAGCAACTTTCACTGGCGTCTTTGGAACGATTACTGTCATCCGTAAGATGATTAAGTCAATAATGGCATATTTCTCACTATTAATCGTTAATAGGCAGATGTTAATGCGCCGGTAGAATGTTTAAAAATGTACACGATATATGCGACACACAAAATGTATGAAATATCCGAAATAAAGTACACGAGAAAAATATTACGATTATATTTTGTAGTCATATCCGTAAAATTATGAATCAACCACATTCTCTTAATTATCAGAGAAAAATATTGCTCGATTTAAAAGACCAGTAACAGGAACGTTACACGGTACGCGGTATCAGACAGCACAAAAGCGAACAGTTTTCTCGGGACTGGCGATATCTCGTTACGAGAGAACAGTAGTAGACAACGTTGTTAAACATTCAAAACTCGCTTCCATCTTAATAAAGTAATTAAAGCATCGCAACATAATTCTGTTACATCTTCAGCGTTTCGAGTAAAACCCGACCGAACTTCCAAAACAATTTCAAGCTTCAAAACGTATCTCTACCGGCGCGTCAAGCGCAATCCACCGTGATAAACCAGAGTGCAGCATCTTCGAGTTACGCTCAGCTTCATGACGCAGGTCCATCCTGGTGCAGACTGGTAAATTTCATAAACGTAGAAACGATCCAAGGTGAGTGGGGGTCACGGTTGCGAATTCGACGAAGCGAGGCAACGCTCTGGTATTTATAACCGGCGATGGCACGTTTCTGAGAAATCGACACAAGGGACCACGTGATGTAATCGACGTAATCGTCGGCGGATGTCAGCCACGACGAGTTTGTCGGGCGATGACGGCCACAGTACGGATAGGCTGCAGCGTTGCGGCTGTGGCTTCATGCCAATTTCTTCCTCTACGAAAATAGGTGGAGGTCGCAGACCAGAGACGGTTTCCTGCCTCGTTGCCAACCTATAGTCAGTGTCATGAAACCGCACAAATGACCGATCGATGCACGCCACTCTCATCTCCACTTTGCCTCCCGCTCGCACATCGTTTCACTCTGGTCGTGTGTCGCGGATTTTCGTCGCCTAGATCGACCATTAATAATATACGTCGGAAAAACCCTTCGCCTACGGATCCAACGCTAGACATTGTTCGCGTACGTTTAATTGTAACTGATAGGGTCGCGTTAAACAGATGAAAGGCGATGGGATCCGAGAAAATGGAAATTAATGAAGCCTCGATACGCCCGCGTTTTCGACTACGTCGGCGTTTTCCAAGTTTCAAATCGTAACGTAGGACGTAACGATGTTATTTCACGATATCGAGTTCAGGTATTGGAAGTTCCTTGGAAGCTTCGAAAACTCTTACCACGATAGAAAGTTTGGAAAATGTGGGAATGCATGGATATTAAGATCACAGAATGTCTTTGACTTTGAAATAAAAATAGGAGAGCGTAGGAGAGTAGAATATACAGAACGTGCGTGAAATTTGTAGCGAGTTGTGTAAAATTCGTGACACGATTTTTTGATAAGATGTATTTTATAGACACGTTTATTGCTTTTTACAAGATGCGTTTTAATCACAAGATTGGGAATTTATCGCAGGGCGATGATTTTACTTTTTTTTACCTTATTGCAGTATCAGAGAAATTTTGAAACGTTCCTTATAACATACATAACACGTTCGTAAGATGCGTGTAGAAGTATTCGAATA
This sequence comes from Bombus terrestris, assembly GCF_910591885.1. Taxonomy (NCBI): domain Eukaryota; kingdom Metazoa; phylum Arthropoda; class Insecta; order Hymenoptera; family Apidae; genus Bombus; species Bombus terrestris. The sequence continues at coordinate 3,557,586 of NC_063279.1, read as the reverse complement.
CTTTCACGAGCAATCGCGCATCTTTCTATAATTGTATTATTCCATGATATAAAACACGGTTGAATCAGTACGATTTATACGATATTTCAATTTACGATAGGGTAAATTTTGTTATAGGATGGTTTACAGCATACGACGAATGTGAATATTTATCGTACGCCAATCGGCCTGAAATTTATATTAAACTGTCTCCCTGAAATTGCGGTGGATTTAAAATCTAGCTGCCCGTTACCGTTTCTCGGTAAAATTTGGAAGCTCGGCCATCGATCTCGTACAAATTTTTGCAAAATTCGTGCCGACGCGTTGTTCAAACGAACGTTAATAATTTTAACCGGTACCAGAAGCAAATGGAGAACCTTCGTGTAAAATGCAATAAGTTCTGCAAGAACGGTTCGAATTTGCCTGAAAAATGAGTAAGTCGAGCGCGTACACTGGAAATGAAACGAGTAAACCGCATTTTTTTTTTTTTTTTTTATTTTTGACAAGTGTATCGCGTATCGCGGAATAAAATAAAATCCAGCTACACGCAGGGATAGAGGAAGGTTAACAACGAAAAAGTGTGTCCATGTGGGATTATCAAACGTCAACGAAATCTAATTTCCATGACCGGTGATATTCGCGTAACACTATTTGGAAGTGCTCGATCCAGCCAACCAGATTTATTCCATTAAAGGGCATTCCCTGGTTCCTTTTTCATTTTATTCACAGCGAGTCGCTTCGAACCAGGGAAGCTGCGAATCATTTTTCCCGTTTTATCCCTGCAGAATTACTTTTCAGCTGGATTCCATCGAGAATGAATCCCGGCGGGAAATCAGCGCGTAAAAGCTGCTTTATTAACTTTATTCAGAAATATTGTATTAGCTTTATCCCGAATGTATTAGAAACACGAACTTAAATCGTTAAGAACCGTTAATAGATCGAAAATAACGCGATTACAATCAAGAATCGTAGCAGGATTCGTTTCGTTAGCAAACCCAAGCGACGAAATTTAAAAAGTATCGCTAACACGAAACTGTACGCGAAATTCAGTTTGTATTACGACGTGGAAAAGTAATAAAAAACGTTTGGGATAGGTTCGTGCAAATAAATTGCATTTTCAAATGTCAACAAAAGTCAAAGGAAACAGTATCGCAAGTAACGTTTGACGTTCGAGGGTAATTAATGAAAAACTGTAAAATGCGCTGCGTTACAACGCGTGTACAACACCACGTGTTTAACGAAAGACAAGCTTTAATCACTGTAAAATGACACTCCATGGAAAGTTCCGTTTATCAATGTTTCGTAAATTAGGCGAATTAAATTAATTCCAGTGACATCGATCCAGTAAATCCGGCTCGCTGAAATTCAATTAATACGCGCAAATGTTGGCCCGATTTAAATTAGAATATTGTTATCGGTAAGAATCACGATTTACGATGAAAAAATGCTTGTTGCTCGAATAATTTCAAGCAAGCTGGAACGATTATTCGAGCCTCCGAACATAAACATCGATATCGAAATTCGATTACCGATTAAAACGAGCCACGTTTTCCGAGCCAGTCTGCCAGCCAAGGAATGTAATAAATCGTAATCCTATCGAAAGACAATCTGTTTCATCATGCACGGTCGGAAGTTAACCACAGTTATAGGGGTTCGAGAATCAATCGTATTCGTTGATACACATTGCTCGCGATCGGTCTTTGACTGTTCCGTCAGTGTGTGCCCATTACGAAAGCTGAGACAGTGTAACTCCTTAATCTCCGAAGATTAACTTGGACAACATTGATCCCTTGGGCACTATGATCCTTCCGGATGACGTGTACATATCATGTTTCTTATCGATGGTCACCCATCAACCTCTGAATTAATTAGTCGTCTGAAGAATGGAAAATCGGATACGAAAATTTCAGTGCTCGAAGCAAGTAAAAAGTCGTACGATCTCGTTCATAAGTAATTAGGACACTTGCAAAAAGTACGATTAACCCCTTAACCTACAACTACGGGCATAGCCCGTAGTACGTACTACACAAATCGTGCGAATGGCTCGAAGGCTGCGTGAGATTTTTTTCGTTTTCGGCCCAAAATTCTTAAACGTAAATCGTAGGTTAAGGGGTTAACTTGAGAAATGATGAACGATAGTAGTCTCTGATGCATCTGTTCAAAAGAGATAACTAACGAAACTTTTAAAACTAGATGCATGAATAACGGATATATAAGAAGCAAATAAAAATTCCAATTTAAAATGTACAAACAACTAATAACATAAATTCGCCATTTAAAAGACAGCGATGAAGTTCGAGTTTCATCGATATCTGTGACACGTTTCAACGTGGATGGGCAACGTGGAAAAAAATTGAAGAAGACATGATGGCAAGCGTACATTATTAAAGTTTCAACGGAACGCCCCATCGGTCAGAATTGTTTCTAACAGCAAACTCCACAGGCAGAATCCCAGGTTTACTTACCTTTGCCTTTGCAACTCGTGCAATAACACAGTACACCGTTCGGCCAGAATGCTGATAGGTATCGAGATTCGAACTCGCGAAGATTAGTTTCGGAATTGGAAATTCTGCATAGTGGTACGGGGGCTAGCCAGCGAAAAGATATACTACATTCGACGGACGAACGACGAATGTAGATGCATCGGACGGAGAACTCATGACGAAGAATTTAAACGAAGTCTTCGTTAAACTCTCTTGCCGATGGCGAACTCTTTCCATCTACCACTCCGGCTCGCTGGCTTTATTTTCGTTTAATTGAGAATTCGACGACGAATCGGTACGGTGAAAGATCAACCTTTGGTCGAAGAAACCTCGAATATGTATGTAAAGCAAATGACAATCGCTGGCGAAATCAGAACTACTAAAATAGAATCCGTTCTCAATTCGCAGTGCATGAATTGTTAAAATCAATAGTTAGATAATGAGTCTGCAATTCTGGATCTTTAATTGCGATTAAATGATAATAAAGTATATCGGGGACAGATAATCAAGTTTCAGAGACAGATAACGTAGATTACTGAAAAAATCTTGAAATAAATTTCTCTTGCTACATTCTGAACTTTTTAAACTTATCTGAACGCGATATATCGTAGCCTCCATCTGTAGTCTTCGTATCGTAACAACGTGGCTATTTCGATTTTTCAATTACAATATCAGATCAGTAGATTCTTTCTAATACAGGCCCTCTACCTTTGCTTTTCCAATTTTTCAATTATCACGCGTCGTCGTCGATCTATTTTCCCCTGTCAAAATCGTTGTCGTTGCAACGTTCAGACGACACGACTCTCCATCCACGCGACTATTTATGGAACCATACTGTCGAAGATGGCGAGGATAGCGTGAAATGAAGCGACACTTTGATGGAACATCTCGCAATGTCACGCGCATTCGCCACGCGTCCTTTATACGAGGACGTCCGTTGTCATCGGAACCAATAGATATTCATGGGAAGTCAGACATGATGCCTGTCGGTGCATGCAATCAATATCTAACGCGTATCTTACGGGTTTATTCTCGCATGGAGCATCAGCCCGTAATTGTACCCGTACTATCAAGAATCCCCGGTTGCGTAGCAAGGAAATTAAAGGCAAATGTTTTTCACGGGAAAACTCGAGAGATGAATCTAAACACTTCTGCAGATTGCAGAATACTGCACCATCATTTTGAAAATATTAACACTTTGCACAAGAGTAAAAGAATTTGCATATTCTCTTCTTTATTAAGCGCTTGAAAATTGGATGCAATTTCATTTTCTAATCCTTTTTGCTATTCTAACTGTATATTTTGAAAGTTCTATCACGGTACTATCGTAGTAGCGCAAGAGAGAAACAAAAACACGTTTTTGTTAATTTTCTGATTTTCATGCAATTTTATGACGGAAAAACAGTATTTTAATATGTTTGGTTGGAATATGTTATGTTAGGTTGGAAGATACAAGCTTCTTAAAAATAGCTTATACGCGAGTAGACAGAGTTTTGTAACGATCGTCGCAACCGTTCTAAAAATAAGCGATGTTTCAATATTATGAGGAATATTTTAAAAATTATGAACACAATGGAACGGTACGTGTTAAGCTTCGATTTTGACAAGGTACTGAATTGTTAAATTAAAACACGCGGGATTTTTAAATTAAAATACGTGATTTATATCGTGTTCTTATTCCCGTAGCCTTCATATTCTGCTACTTTATGCTTGTATTAAATTCTAACAAATATTTATATGGCGTATTACAGCTCCCTGCAATATGCTATGGTAAATTTAGCGCTTTACACAGTAATAAAATGACATTGCAGTAAAATATTAAAAAAAAAAAAAATTTATCCGCTGCAGTTTTCGAAACGTTTGAAAATATGTATTTATACAAGGTGTCCTCGATTTGTTTCATATTTATTAAATGGAATTCAATAACGGCGATGCGCGAAATGCATTTTGTACCTATCGAAGCAATAGCGGCCCATTAATTAATTCATGGCGAACCGTTCCTTAAGAGAGAACAGAGGAAACAATAATTGCTATTCCGATAACGATTATCGGAGGCAAACACTGGGAACGGTGAAAATGCTGGAATCTTTCGCCGAATGGAGCTTCTCGTAATCATCGAATCCAAACGTTTAAATCGATTCGTTACTGAATAGGGAATCGAGGCAATTTCAAGTTCTTAAATAAATATAATAGCTCTCTCGTAGAAGCAACAAAAATCTGACAAGTTCGTCGCGAATGATTTCCTCCGATTGTTGCAAAACCTGATCTCGATTCAACGTTCGTTTTCATACAACGAAGCTATACCATATCGTTCAATTTTTACATTGAGAACGAAACACTTTCCTTACACAGTTAGTTAGTTTTAGATAGTTTTATCGAAGATCACAGAATCGAAGATCACAAGGGAAAACGATAAGCACGTTCTTGTTGATCTTTTGATTTAGTAAAAATTCAACAGCAAAATTACGTAGTGAATTTAGTAAAAATTAAACGTAAGATCTACAGAACAGATATAGCCGAGTTATAGATACAGCATGCTGATACAGATGTAACGCTAGACCTTTGAAATCACACGGGAAACACTTCGCGACGTTTACAGTAGCTTATTTGGAGTGGAACGAAAGATAAATAAATTTAAATTCAAGCATCGAGTTAAACTTTTAGAACGCAGAGTTACACAAAATAGGTTAACACGATCAATGCAGTGTAAAACAGAAGATCTGCGTCAGAATTTTGAAACTGGGTTGAAAAGTTACATTGAAATTCGTCGCTTTCATTTTTCACCCGTATATTTTATAATTTATAGCAACGATCAGTTCCTAAATATCGAATTACAATAAAAGCATCCTAATTATTTTTCTCACGATTAAACAACATCCACTTATTAAATTAACAACTTCGAACGAACCTTAAATTGACTCGAATTAACAACAATCGAATTATCGAATATAACACGCACATTTATCTGAAAAAATGTTACCTTAAAGAATATCACCGTTCATAACGTAAGCGTAAATTTTGTATTCCAAACGATTCGACAGAACAAACCCACGGCGATACGAGCTGATATTACGACGAATGTTTGCACCAGCAATAAAACGGACGCGCAACTGTATTTCTCCGGTTAAACAGCTTCGAACGCAATGCAGCAATTTACCATTTCCAAGTGGCTAAAGCAGACACCGTTTACCGGTGGCCATTAAACGGGATTCCGCCCAAAATGTTGGCGAATATGAGAATCTTGGCGAACAACCGGATGCTGGAAGAAGCCGAAACCAGTCTCGGGAACGATCCATTTGTCTCGGAATCACCTTACGTCGCGAATACCCGCGATCTAAGGTATTCCTCCCGTTTTCGTGTAAACCCCGGAATTGCGCTATCATAGGAGAAATCGAAATATCCCTCGAATCGAAATATCCTCCTTTGATCCGTTAACGGAATTCTCTCGAAATGTTTGCCGTAAGAACGCTTCTATCTATATAACGACGCGACGCCGAGTTTATGCAGCACGAGAATAAGACTTTAAACTGAATGACATCTACTTTTGTAGACGAGTCTTGCGGGAGAAGCGTAGCTTGATTCTCTTCCTCGAAAATCTATTTATTCGTACATTTACCACGTATCGTTCTTACAAAATACGCTTAATGCTATTTATTTAATCGGAGCTTTGAATTTTTACTTTTAGATCAATGGGGAACGTCTTCTGAGATTTGAAAAACACACTGATGGTATCGTTAATCGATAACGTATGCGTATGTTCCCGAATCTTTGATTGAAAATTATAATTCTATTACATATTCGCTATATACGCGATCCGGAAACCAAGCTGATCGACTCTATTTCCTTAAAGTAACTTAATTTTAGTAATTTTAGAGTACATAATCCGTATTTATTCGTTCAGAAATCATACGAATAACTAGAATGTAATTGATACGAAGAAAATTAATGGATGAATTAATTCTTCTAAATTTGAATTTGATGAATTAAATTAATTTGATTGACTACTTAAATTCGAATAGTATAATTTTTATAATATAATTGGTATTTATTTGAATAATTTACTCGGAATGATTTTATTACGATTTTTTATTGATACGCGTAACTGATTTCAACATACAACAGATTCTTTGAAGAGGATTACAGATCTGAGAAAATTCTGGTTCGCGTAGATGACTTTTTTAAATCGTGGAAAATTGTTACTTTCCTTCAGATTCTGTAGAAATCAGACCCGTCATGATTGTTTAGAGGAATCTAAAGTATGTTATTTGCCCTGACCTGCCCTACGAATTGGCAAAGTTTTAAAAAGTTCGGAATTTTTGGGTCAGCAAAGTTTTATCCGAACGAAAGAATGACATCTGGAATTTTGTTTCATGAATCTTCCAATGTTTTGGACTTCCCAATTCTTTCCTAAAGCTTGTTCATCTTATATTTTCTTCGTATGCACACGTTCACAGCCTTCGCGTCTCAAAGTTTCGATGAAATAAATACGATTCACATTTTGGAACTCTCTTTCGTAATATTTCATCGCCGAAAGTGTTACGCTCGGCACCGTTCGTTACATTTTAATTACGAAAGTAGGATTGGATTAATTATTCGGTAGATGAAATATTTTTATTCAAATGTCATTTAAATTTCATTATCGTAGGGAAGCAGAAGTCGAAGGATATTTATTATTAAATTTAGGAACATTTTTCACGTTATTATGACATTTATAAACTTATATAATAATTTCTTTATCAATGGAATTCAACAATTAACCGCAGAGTTTTCAAACGTTAATTTTTCTCTATTATTCTCTAGCTTTTTCTTTCGCAGAAGTAAAAAATATTTCATATAATATTTCATAATTAATATATCAAAGCTGGTATTATATCATGGCTAACGAGAAGTCGAGATCTTTCTAAAAATATTCCTTTTCTTCGCGTCAAATTTCACTCGTTCATGGAAACTAACGTCACTATTAAAATGGCTCAAGTTCCTACTGCTAGTTAGTCAAAGAAGACCCTGAGGTTCGCTGAAGTAGTTTCTCTCGCAACAAGTAGCGACGCGTTAACTTTGGAATTTAAATCTTGTACTTGTATCACTTCGAAGGTTTCTTGGATACGAGGCTTAGCGCCAATGTTTTATCCTTAAGTAGTGAAACATACATTCTGTTTCGTACAATTAGCGATCAATTTCTTTCTATTTGTCTTCGTTAAAGCTAAAGAATGAATGTTACAAGCATCAAAGCTTTTAAAAAGCAATATCCACGTACGTATGCGTATCTTTATCATCGTTATCATTATCACAAAACTCTTTTTCAAGGTTTGATTCGAGAAAAACTACTCGATAGATTAATTTGGTTTCTCATGTGCTAGAAAAAGAGTACGTGGCAGATTGTTTAAACAAATTTCTAAATTGTTGTATATAATTAATTCATTGCCGTAGTAGATCACTTTAAAAATGTATGGTATTTAATTGAAGTTTAGAATATTGGCTAAAACATGACTATGAGAGAAAAAAGAAAGGCTGATTTCTATATTTTGTAAATTTTACTAAAAAGTTATATGTGTACGTAACTGGAAGTCAACTGTATAATGTGGCCCTAGCGGTTTCCTCCGACCGCGAAAGGAACAAAAGAGATGGTTCATAGCCCTCGAATCTTCACGATACGCGTGCATCGATCTCCCTTCGAACCCCAACAGTTGTTGGTCACTGCCCTTTATTCTCGAACGTTGCGTTACGTCTCTGGGAATCGCGACGAAACCCACGATTGGAAAATAAACTCGCAGAGCCGTTTTAGCATCGCGGGATGTTGGTTACTGCGCTCTGAAACGTTCCAACGCGTCATTGGCAATCGTTTTCGCGATTCGGGTAAGTTACGAGATAAGCATCCGCTTGGTTGGGACAGCAGTGACAAGATTTATCACAGTCAAAGTCAACTACCAACACCGGAGAGACGTTAGAGACCGCGTTCGTGCGTTTGTCTAACTTTCTAAGTGTCGTGGCTGACCAAGGCTTAGCGTGTGTCGACACGAGCTTTACTTCTCCGATCTTCGGCCGATTATTCCAAATGTTGCGACGGACGTCAGGTTGCACGGTCGTAGCTTATGGGTTTAGGTGCCACGTTTCTCGCGCGTACAGTTTCCGAAATTACATCGTGTGAGAACCAGCGAGCGTAAGATGTGATCGTGCGTTCCAATAGCCTTGATAAGATCTCCGACGCAGACCCGACAGCGTTTATCGCTTAGTAACTGTACCTGATTCGTCTGAGAACATACTTTATTGTTAATCATGCACCTGTAGTCTCGCTTTTCTCAAACATCGACATTCACACACCGCTATCCAACAGCTGGAGGCATCAATCTATGTGATCGTGGGGTATAAATAATTGACGGCCCGTTCGTTTCAACAGGGATTATTCTCCTAGCTATTCTGCCTGCTTAGTAACATCTAATCTACTCGACAAAGGAAAATCTCTTTTTGCTGCTTCCCATCATTTTACTACCAAATCAACATAGTTACGAGATGATACTTCGCGTAAAAATTTGTCGTTTCATCGGCGCATAAAATTCTAACAGAATGAAAACGTCAAATAAATGGCCTGCCATTATAGACTACGTAAAATAACGTTATAGACTATATATGGAAGCAAAATTTGATGAAATATTTTGAAAATTGACAGAGTTATCGAACAAACAATCTCCAGCGGTACGAAACGCGTTTCAAATTTTCAGGCTTGTGGTAATATTCATTCGATTCGCTAACAAATTTGGGTACTGTAACTTTGTCAGTGTTTTGAATTTTCTGCTAAAAGTTTTATACAGTACTCTTCATATTGTATACGATTAAATAGGAAAATTGAAGAAAAGATTCTTTAACTTCGTATTTCAAATATTACTGTATGAAGTCTGCTTCGAAAGTATTTTCAACGGGAAAATAAACGTTTTTAAATTTAAAGGAATTTTGTAAAAAGTATTTAAGGAACCTTGAAAATAGACGACAGAAGAGAGACTAAATTATTAGCTACACGAAATATTTCGTACAAGCTTAGCCTCAAAATCCATTGAAATGTTCACTGCCTATTGCACATCGTACTGCTCCTTTCACATTTTCAACTTTGCTCTTATCATGGAGCAGCCTCGATTAGCTACGAATATCGACGCAGTTTGAACGTTCTCAAACTCTGAAAATAATGTTACGTATGGGCCGTGCAAAGAACATGGAAGTGAAAGTTCGTGGAAAAGTCTGACGACAAAGAGCGACGCTATATTCAACATTGCTCGCACAGAGAATCGTCGTTCGTGCGGAAATCGCAATCAGTTGAATCACCAGGTCGCATATCTCATAATCAAACTGGTATCGCCAATTTAAGCGATCAAGCATATGATTGGGTGCGCTCCAATCACGATCACCTGTCATACACGATGGAAACGAGTAAACAGAGAGAAATGTCCGAGTTGTTCGAAGTTAATCACAATACCGGGGCGTGTTCCCCAATGCGATTACTCGATAAAGCATAGTTAGATACAGAAAGAACACATTGGTTTCAGTTCATGAACAGGTTTCATAGAATTCGATCCAGTTGGAATGTAACGTATCGCCCGTGTTTTGCGAATTACCGCGATTTTTTATTACACTGGAAAGTGATTAGTCGATGCTTGTTAAACTGGGATTTTGTTTGTGTTATTATTAGATTGTCCGAAAAGTGATTTTCTTTTACAGACCCTCTTTTACAACGAAGCATCTTTATACAAACATGAAACCTAATCTGTCGAACGTTGTAATCTTTATCTTGATAGAACAAAATGGATCATACTTAAGTCGATAAAATAATATCAAATGAAAAATGTTGTGCATCCATTATTTCTTTATAAAGCGAAAGAAACTTTTCGGACGACCTGATAGAATATATCAGAAACAGAAATACGTGTAGGAAATTTGTACGTATAATAAAATGGATTCTAAACATGAAATGGACGAGAATGGTTCATGTACAGAAATGTCGATTGAGATTTATCTCTTTAAGTTTCCATTTACCTTTATATAAGTTTCAAAGCAAATAATAATTCTTAAATATTTTAATACCTTTCTAATCACCCGTGAAGGTAATCTCACGTTCTACGAGTGTCGTAATAATAAATGGGGATTATACAAGTCGGAAATCTTCTGGCACGAACACGTTAGGTATAAAAATTTAACGAGCCCTTAATAATATTTGCATGGTTAAAAACGCGAAACGCACTTTCAAGTTCAACTCAACACGCGCGTTTTTTTCTTCGCGGTAGAGAGCCTCGCTAAAATCCAGCTTTTAATCCGTTCTCTCGGAACGCAGCATGAAAATTGTTTTCCCCCAAATAAAATGAATGCTTCCATGTACTACGTACGTATGTACATCTACGTACTAATTATCCTCAGCTATGCGTAGGAATGCTTGCAAGCTCAAAGGATTAAAGTTAAGGCATATGGTGCTCTTTGAAAACGCACTAGAAAATTATTGCCCTAGGAAACGCGAGAATAAACGAAAAGACTCGAAGCACCGGAACAAGTGCAGTATTGAACTACAAGCGACCGTGATGAAGTGCCACGAATATTGTTTACTTCGACGAAAGCTTTAGAATGATAATCGTATTAAACGTTCTTTCGTTGGTATCAATCTTCGGCTCTACCGTATCTTTCCATAATGACTACATTTAATTTCGATGATCATGCTGACGCGTCACTTAAAAAGGTGCCTTCGCCTCTTTCCATTTTGGCTTTATGGTGTTTTATCAATTTTATATCCGTTACACTCGTCGGTAGTTTCTTTCTCACGACTCGGTAAGAAGTCAGATGAACTGAAATTATTTTATTATCCAATTTAATGCTACATTAATGAACGTGTTACTCGATGTGTCTTTCGCGCTACGTAAATTTTAATGGCTTCCTAAGACTATCTTGCCGATGAGTAGAACATAATAATTTTAATCCGACGAGTAAGCTCATACTCGACTGATTGAAAAAGCTAGAACGAAGGAGGAAGAAAACGAACGAATTTAACGTTTTTAAATCACGATGTAAGATCAAATCGCATTACGACGAAACATCGTCGATGAGTTCGTATCATACTGTTTACCATTCTTCAGGCTAACTTCTTTCACCAGATCGTTATGCAAATTACCAAGTTATCCAGTGTGAAAGTGAGCGAAGTGGTCTTTACGCTAAATGGAATCTAATCGTCAGGAAAACACGTTACCTCCTTTTTCAAGCGAATAGTCGAATCGATTGGTTGCTTATTAATATCGCGATAGGGGAAACGTAATTCCTTAAAGGGGCGCGAGCGCGCCGAACTCGCCTTCAGCCATGCAGATTCATAAATCCAACAACTCGGGACGAAAATTTATGCCTGGAACGTGGCTCTGGTGCGCGATCAGCTTGCGAAACGGGCAAAAGCGTACTCGCGTGCAGATTTGCATAAGTCAGCCGATACGGAGCACCGGCAGATGACGGTTCCGTGACACGACCCGTCGTAACGCAGACAGAAACGATACCGACTTCTACGCGCACCGTGCAACCACCAACACTTCGGTGTCGTTCCAAGGATTGAATTGCAGATATTGGACGCGTAATAGACTAAACTTCTCGGAAGTCAAGGACTTCGGCATGTACCGTTCTGTAGTGGAAAGATCGCTCGGTATGGGAGAACTTTACTCATAAACCGTGCATTTGCTTCGGAAACTTTCTGTTTATGATTTTTATTTTAGTTTACGGGACTAACTTCGTAATCAATTTCATTTGAAAACTCTAGATACTTTCTAGAAAGGACTCATTTTTCTCACAATTGTTATTCCAAGTATTTAGAAGAGAATCGCGTAGAGATTGCTATAAGTGGAAATAAGTAGACCTGTTTCTATGCAGGGTCGATGATACGGATGTACAGGTAGTAATTTTTTAGGCCGATGCGATTAGGAGATGTTAGATAGCGAACAGGGTACTTCATTTCGACGAGTGTATATTTTCTTCAGACGCAACGACACGCGTCGGTACTTATTAGATACATAACTTTTTTACGTGGAAATTTATATGTACGTATACTTTTGTATAATAATCTGAACGAAAAATTATCTTGTATACTGGTTCTGCGCAAATTAAATCTTCTCAATTTGCGTCGAGAGGCATTGGAGTAAAGTTGTGGAAAAATTATTAGAGTCCTCTGCTCGTTTCGTACGAAAGAAAGCGAGGAACAAACCACGATTCATAACAGTTACATAGATATCTTGTATAGCGTATCTTTGTTCCTTTGTACGGTCTTTAATCAAATATTATCGGTGAATTTGCTACTATTTGTATCCAAATCTCAGTAGATAACAACTCAGTCGATTCTTTATATTTCTCCCTTTCTTTCGTTAAAAATTCCTTATCCGTATGATATTTATGTATTACGATAAAGGTTTCCTAACCTGGCATTTTACCTAAATTACAATTTCTGTAGATAACAAATGAGAAAAACTTCATCGAAATTCCGATCAGACCGTTACTCGATCATAACTCGACAAAGCCAAAATATTACGGCATAAAAGTCTCGCAGATCGGATCCAGGCGGCTGTCCCGAACACGGCCGCGTAGTTCTCGTAAATCGAGTCATCGAAGTCGACGTGGAACGAGCGTGTCACTCGATCCACGCGGTAAAGTTACCGCCCGGAGCGCGCAACTGCACGTTGGTTATTACACCCATTGAGCCGAGCGTGTGTCCACGGCGAAGCACTCGAAACACGTCGAAAAAGCTTGTAACGATAGCGAACACCCGTCCACCCATTACTGGCCGTTCCGCTTTCTCGTTAAATCGAATTCGTACGCGAGCAAACAAAAGATCTCGGAACGGAAGGAACGGCAAATCGATACGGAACGCGAAAATTTCGTGGGTAACCTCTCGAATCGGTGTCGAATAATCGGCCAACGGACGTGAAATTGATACGCGCGAACGCGGATCGATTCGCGCAAACAAGTTTCGTCGGGGATATCGCGCGACAAGCCGCGAACCCCGAATTATATTGAAATTGAACGTGAAGGATGACCTGAAAACAGAGCGTGAAACCTGTGCAGCTCGTCCTGGCTCGTTAAGAATCCATACCAGATGATAAATTCGCTCGTTCGCTCAAAACCGATGAGCCTCATCCGAAAATGGAAACAATGGAAAGACGCGGGGTTGATCGTGCCGGTGCGTTGTTGAGATTTCGTTGATCCTTGGAGTCGCACCTACCATCAAACGCTCGGCAAGTTTGCTTAATTTATGTTGTACGTGCACGTCATGCATATTCATGCATTACTAACGAGATATTATGGCGACCTTTCGGAGTTTACGCTTCGAGGCGTATTCTTGGACGTTTTGGAATAATTTGTTTGAATATGATGATATTTCATGGTGAAAGATACGAAGGGAGGGATAATTCATCCCTCCGAATAGTGATATAGATTAGTCAACTATTACGATTAACTAGCATTATTATTTAATAGTCATAATCACTTGTGCATCACAAGTGCATCACTTCGATGCACTAGTTATATATCGAATCAGTCATAGATATGGAAAATATACTTTGCTAATAAATTGCTGACGAAGCTAACAGCAACAGCCATTGTATGTCTTTATCTAGAGCAACGTAATTGTAATTTACGAAGATAAAGAGCCTCGAGAAGATGGCTGATGAATGTCGTAAAATTCAGAAGACCGCCTGACGAACCGTATAATATTACCGATCTCTTCCGGTGTTTCCATCGGTCGACTTCCATCTCCTGGCTCGCATTACGATCCACGGCTGATTTACTTTGACCTTAAAGAAAACGTCGAGGAAAATTTTCCAGAGAAAGGAGAGAAAGCTCCGCGTCGCGGAAAGCCGGCAACTTCATAGGTTTCCACGCGGCTTCTCGCGCGCGTCGAATTTAATCCCCTTACCACTTTTTGCCGCAAGCATGCTTTCAAAGTCTTTGGTACCTCGTTCGGTGGCGAGTGAAGCGGCCTCCGTCGGCTTGTCTAACTTCCGAGCGTATAAACCGTGTTAATTTGATCTACAACGCCTGGAAATCTGATCAGGATTAACTTGCTTGTCGAATGTGTGGCCTGCGACTTCACGAAGGCGATCACCAAACAACTCGTCCGTCCCATTAATTCGCCTGTAGACTTATCAAACATGCGTGACAACGTTCCATCGATTTCCCAGGTCTCTCTATACGATCTCACTGATTCCGTGTAATATCGTGCCATTCTTGATTATTGATCGCGAACACCTCCTGCTGAATGGAAATTGAAGTTTTCGGAATGGTTGTAGCCGCGTGCTCGACATGGCTTTCGGCTTAACATTCGTGTTCGACATCGTGCTCCGAAGTAGTCATGCGAGTATCGAAATATCAAATTGTTTCGCAGTAATAAATTAGACAGCGGTTGTTTAGAAGGATTTTTATGAACGTCTATTAAAACAAGTGATCTAGTTTCACCGTTGCGTCGTCTATGTAATTGTGGTTATTATTGACGACGATACGGAATAAATTTATTTTGGAAAGTTAGATTTTGTTGTAGAGTGCTGAATCTTTTAAAACGATACCTTTAATTGTGCTGTTTAAAAAATACATTGATAAACTTCATGCAATTACATATGCTGCGTAATAGGAAGATTTAGATGTTTTAGAGGTGAGATAGGGATGCGTGAGTTTTGTAACAAACTTCTTTATAGTTTTTCACTATTTTTATAAAAGGTTAGAGTCTCTAATTTTATCGGCTAATATCGCTTTACATTCAAAGCGAAGCTTTCCCTATCCAAATAGATATAAAAGCTTTCCCACTAGAGCCCGAAAAAACTATTTACTTTATCTACTAACTCCAACTTTACACGCGTTATCTGCAATTCAATCTTCGTCCGGAACAAAAAAAGAGCGAGGAAAAAAAAGGAAGAAAAAAAAGCAAAGTAAATGGAAACAAAACGAACGAACAAAGGCAATATCAACACTAACGCTACGATGTAACATGGAACAAACTCGATAGAGAGAAAAAAAGCAGTTGCCGACGCGTAGCATGAACACGACTCGTGTGTTCCATCAATTTCCACGAAATACAGAAAGGAATTCGCTTCGGTGGAATCGACGGGGCGAGCAACCAGACAAGTGCCAGAAAGCGAAGCTGCGAGAAAGAAGGCCAGTCAGATATCAGGGAGGCTAGAAAGCTGGAAGAAGATTCTTTGTTACGACGATTCGGACCTCGTTTCTACCGGATGGAATCTCAGTGGTGTTGGAAAAAATCTCGGGCTTGAAACAGCCACACGAATCAAAAGTCTCCTGTTGCGATGAAAAATATTTAAACGTGCAAGTTGTGATACCCGATATAATTCCAGGTATTCCCAAAACGCGTCTTTGATGCTAGGCGTATTGTTATCCGCTACGGCGAAACATTACTGAAGGGAATTGGCACGGACGAACTGTAAAGAGAATGGAGTTTCTCCGCGCTTTGCCAACAACCCGCTTATACGCTTTGCGCTCCGAGTATCTGACGTCAGTGCTTCTCCACACTGAGACAGCCTTGCCACGCAACGAATTTCTCGATTCTTTGAACGATTTGTGCGCAAAGGCGTTCTCGTGACCTGACCACTGTCGAAAGCAGGAGCTTCCCGCTATTCTATGCTTTCTCCTCCTCTCCATCCCTTTATGTAGCTCTCTTTCTCTCTCCCTCTCTCTCTCTCTCTCTCTTTACACAATATTTCTGTAATTGTTACGTAATAAACTGATAAAAAGCGAGTTCTTATAAAAATGATATTTTGTTTTAAAAACATTTTTGTACGAAGTTCTACCTCGTTGTTGAAAATTGCTAAATAGTCAACTCGTTGAATGTTACAACAATTTCATTCGTGATTTTTTTTTAATCAACGTATATTATTGAATTTTACTTTGCTTTCAGTTTCCCCTTTTTTTCCTAATCGTCCTACTATTTTTCCTTTTACTTTTCCTTTCCATCCTTTAATTTCTTTTTACTTTCCTTGCTTCCCTAACCGTCTTTTCAACCTTCTTTTCGTTCTCTTTTCTTCCCTTTCTACTTTATAATTTCCTTCTGGCTCTGCCAAACCTCTCTTACAATTCCTCTCTTTTCTTCTTACTTCGTTCCTCTTAATAGTACCACAAATACAAAGACATCCTGTCTTTGTCCCATTTCTTTCTTCTCTCGTTTCCTCCTTTTCTCTATATACCTCGTCTGTTTGCCTCTCTCGGCACGCTTTAAATTCGTAACAATGTTCGTCAAGGTGGATCGCGGCGCGCACAGGATTCCGTTCTTCGTCTTCTGTGCATCGCGTTCTGCGGCTGATATGGATAATTTAATGGCAGCCTGCCGCACGAAATATTTAATCCTCCTAGGCTGCTCGATTTCGCAACGCATCCAGCAACGGTCGGTTTTCCGAATGATTCATGTACACGGCCTGGCCTTATCTTTGAGCCGTTTCAAATGGGAGAGGTGAACGAGGAAAAGCGAATGCAACGTTCCAATGTATCTTTAATTCGCTTCGCTACGCTACAAGGTTTCCCTACGTTGATGGATGGAACGGCATTGTCGTTGCTTCTTATGGTACGCAATAAAATCTCACGACATTTGTAATTGGTACGATTGCGGATATTTAGTAGCGTAGACCTGGTACTTGCGTAGACTGCAGATATTTTTGCAAATTCATATTTTTATGGACGCAATTAAAAAGCGTTGACTTAGGCAGAGGTTTGTTTCGATTATTAAATACCATAACGGGTATTGTACTTCAAATAGTTTATAGATTTTCCAGTGTTATCTTCATCTTATGCATTTGCAGAATATTTAACTTCCCAGAAATGCATAAACTGTAAGCTTCGAAGTTAAAACGGAATGATACAGTCGCACCTTTCTTCCACGTTAAAAAGCTTTATGAAATTTCTATTAGAAACAAGATACTTTGATAAGCCTAATGTCATATTGGTTATAAATATTCGTAATGTATAATATGCAAATGAGTAGATATTTTTATCTCGCCTCGTGAAAGAATATCAAATACGTTTAAAATTTAGGGGCTGTTGTATCGCGAATCAAATATTTATATAAGCTCTTTCGATGAATGGATAATTTTAATCTTTGGAATACATAGAACGTAATATAAAAAGATATTAAATTCTTATAATATTGGGAAAATGACATGAAAATAATATATAATAAACGAGCAACGAATAATGAAAGTAATTAGATAATAAATCACAGTGTCATTCACTCTTTTGTTATATAGGAGACTGTCAAAAATAGAGATTTTATCATCAATGAAAAGCAGCATCAAAACTTTCCGACAGCTTTTAGTGAAGTCCTTCTAGTTTCGAACTACTTAGTCACGGGTGTCACTTATCGACGAAGTGACTTTGTAAGATGACGGAGCGCGTTTCTACTTGATGCCTATGTATCAATTTATGGTTTTTGAGATGATGAAAAGTTCATAATGGGTTGAAATCCCTAAGTAAAAGCACACATACAATGGCTTAGAAAAATATTTGCACGTTCACTGTAGCAAAATTTTATGTCCATATTACACGTATTGTATAAAACAGTTCAAACATTAGCACTATAATGAAACACGATTGTCATGATTACATTGGTCAAATTTGAAACCAATCTATAGAAGCATTGCATATTTATTGCAAACATATTGGGTTGGGAACACTTATTATACGCTTAACATGCTATGCACTAATTTTTGCTGAATATATTGGATTGGCAACTAAGTAATTGCGGATTTCGTCAATACCACCTAATGACAAAATCCGCAATCACTAAGTTGCCAATCCAATATGTTCAGCAAAAATTAGTGTATAACATGTTAAGCGTATAATTAATGTTATATACTTCAAATATATTTTTTTGGTCAATCATTAAATGCTACCAAATATCCAAACTTGTTAATTTAATCCACCAAATATCTCGTAATCTCAATATGTATTTTCAGATTTGTTTCGAGCTTGTCCAATATGTAATCTTGTCCATGATAGTCGAATCTCGTAACGATGTAAATGAACTCTCAAAACGTTTCGTATAACACGCATAATATATTCATAAAATATCCTACTAAATTTGCAAATGTTCGAACACCTTCGTGAGCCTGTGTACATACGTAGGCGCTGTTGAAATCACTGTGCAAGCACGTATAACGTCCGAATAATTCAATGATCGTATTCATAGACTGTTTGAAACTACTAGGAAGTTCCTGAATGCTGAAACTTTTAAAATTATAATATTTATTCAATTTTGAAAATCGAAAAAGTTTGAAACTTTCAGCTATCTATTTCCATTATTCTATTCGAAATCTCCTCGTAGCACCGAAATTGAAATTGAAATCTCGTTCATTTAACAGAAAACGCACGTGACGAAATTTCGTTAGCTTCATAAATTTCCAGCTAAATGATCTTTCGTGAAAGCTCAGCGATGTTTTCACGCATTTAAGAGGCCGCGTTACATAATTTTTCAAGCATTTCACTTTGCTTCTCAATTTCGTGTCGACCGTGCTTTGAACTTATCACAATATAAAATTGATACTTTAGAAAAGCTTGCTTTCAGGATATTTACAATATCGAAAACTTTAACCGGGGAAATAAATCCTCTGTTTATTCAAAAAATTCATATATTTATTCTATTAGTATCTATTAATATTTTAATATAGATACAAATAAGAGACGATATTATTTTCGGAATTCCACTAATTACTAAAGTACGAAACTTGTATCAAAAAATCGAAATGGGAGAAATACGAGAAGATACATCGTTACGTAATTATGTAACTTGGTAATAAATTTAAAATAAAGTATCTAATATTTAAAAAATAGAAGCCTAGTACGTTCAATTTCCGAGATTAACAACTATTCCAAGCAATGGAACACAGTTTCGTAAACGAACCGAGTTAGATTGCACGAGTCTAAAATCGCAAGGTTTTCTGAGATGTTCTGTTTCTCATTTTACTACAAAAGTCTAAGAATCTTCTCTTGAGTGCACGGTAGAAAACAACTTCTTTCGTTCGACGAAACTCAAGAAGAAGGTAACAACGGCATTAGGAGCACGCTCATTGAAGTGTTCATGTAACAAAGAGAGCGAATTACTCGGTATGCAGAATGAAACAGAGAAACTGTAGTCGATCCTTTAATCGGCAAAACGTTCTACACAGACATAAATTTTCTTGCAGCTTGCTTCTCGTACAAAAGGAGTTAAGTATCTGAAAGAAAATGACCGTGGCCCGTGAGATAGCGCATAGGAAGTTGATTTGCGATGCAGGCACAGTTATACAAAGAGAAACACAATCGAGAAGCGTCGTTTTCCATTCACCAAGCTAGCTTATCCTTTGTATTTGTTATACGGAAATAAATGCATGCCTGTGAAACGCCACTGAAACGGAAAATATTTTCTGTTCGAAGACACTTGCAGAATCGTGATCTACCTTCCATCTATCTTTCATCTATGTTTGAGGATTCGAACGTCAATCCACATTCTATTTCAATGAAAACAAAATATCAAAAAGAAACGATAGTTTCGCTCGGTATTTTGGCCATGGGAAAGGATAATATAACCGAAACGAATTTTTGCAATAAATTTCCCATCAAAATTGCGGACGAATGTCTAGGAAAACATACATTCGCGGCAGCATTCTGGGAAATTGTCACAAGTTGCGGGTTTTCACATTCTGCTCTCTATCTGTTTCTTTCGCAGCGTTCTGCAATGGTAAAAGTGTGCACAAATAGAACGAAAGAGGGATAGAGGAAGAAGAGGACAGCATAGAGAAGGCATACGATGCGCAAAAATCAAAAACAGTAAGAGAGATATAGAGCAAGAATTTGAGAGACGTCGAGAAAGTTAGGATAGAAAAAAACAGCGAATGAAACGCATCGAGAAAATAGGCTTTATATCGATATTAGGGAAACACGAGTCGAATATTCTTCGAGACAAAGAAAAAAAGAACAAAGAAAGGAAAACATAGACTCGTAATATTCTTTTCACGCTTTTCGTAAACACTAGATTCTTACGAGTTTGGTATTACATTTAAACTGGCTCACGAAACTATTTGAACGGTTACCATGGAAAACTTTTGTGCTTTTATTGTATGTATTATATGTTGTTACGTATTTCGTTACGTATGCTGTTACGAAATTCGACGAATCATAATTATGTTGGTCAAGTGCAAAATAAATTTGAAAATGTACATTTCAAAATGTGCAAGTGCATAACATAATGTGTCTACAAATAAACATTCGAGTACTTTCGTGAGCCCGAGTATGTACACTTTGCTTGATGTTTGCTACTTCTGCGTTCGAATAGATGAATATTTCAACACTACCACTGATGTTTCTGCTGTAAACGTAAATTGACAGGGAAATAAGCGATAGAATGATAGAGGATGACGAATCTATAAAACTCAATGAACATGGTCAAATTGATTTCCAGCGTTATCGACGGTTGACGCTTCGAATATGCATCTTTCATTTGATTGAAATAAAAGCATCTGCCAGTGAAAATTTAACGTGCAACCCTTAGACATTTAATTAAGATAAAAGCCGGAGCTTCTATGAAATTTAATGAAACTCACCGCTTTGAAAAAAGAAAACGATATCCCAGTTTCTCTGGTTCTCAATTGAAACATTTTCTCAAATACACATCGATTTCTCTTAAAATAACAAACAGAAAACTGAAAAATGTATAAAAGAGCTATATATCTGAAAAAAACTATTTACACAAAAGCAAACACAAACGTGCAATCGCTCCAAATCCTGTTTCAGAAATACTGACTTGGTGATACGCAAAAATAAACCAATTTACCTAGTCATTCGGTAAATTATATGAAGCTTCTGTTTTACATGATTCTAATTTATTATTCTCTATAGCCTTTCGGAATTATTAAAACCATTCCAATAATTTCCATTTAACTCTTTTATACAAGTAATTGATAATTCATAATTAGCTTATTGAATTGAATTAAAACAAATTGAGAAGCCCCTGATCTTTTATGAATTTTAATTAGTTACATCACGAGATTCGAAAGTTTTAGTGTCATTCTGTTACAAATATTTACATAAATTTCCAACTGAGAGGCAATATAAACAACAGATTAATAGAAAAAAAGCCGAATAATAATTTCAATTGAAAAAGTATACCATATACATATCTACACCTTAGTTATCTTTAGTTTAGTTAAATATCTTTGGAAAAATCGAAAAAATACAGCGATTTCAATTTATTCTAAATAATATTATTTACCCTCACAGAACTAAAAGTCTATTTTTCCATTACACCAATACAAACTAAGGGCAAAGCTAAAGAAATCCACTAGGATCGCACATATTCGCATTAATAAGACAAATAAAAAAGGTAAGCGAGGTAAAATGCCACGATCCAGCCACGATACGTACGATTCCTGTGATTCTAACATGTCGGGTTGGCGTTACGATTAGAGTTAGGGTTAAGGGCGTAAACGAATTCCTATTGACACTAGACGTGATCACTATGCAATAGAGGAGATATTTACTAGTGCAAACATGACCATGTTGGAATTGAACAAGTAATCGCGATAAATTGATACTCGAGAAGCTAATGACAATGATCCTAGGCTCAATAACGAATCCACGGTCAACGGGATGACGAACTCTACGCTTCTTTAGCGTCTAAGTTGTACTCAATGTTAATGCGTGGGGCAATCACTACGTATCCGAGAGTTACTTGAATCGTCGTCGAGATCGTACCGGAGAGTGACTCTCCGTCTCGACGATGCCGTCGAGGAAAACTATAATGGGTGGGTCTAAGGACATGAGATCCTCGGATTCGTCAAAGAAAGCTTTCGTTCCAAAGGTGAGGGAAATTAGCGCTATTGCTAATTGGTCGATCTCCATATCGGCGTTTTGAAAGAGATGCTGGCCGCCCTTGAGGGGAGGTTGTTGACGGGGGGCAACGCTCGTGGAGGATAGGTTTCTCCTATCTTCCCGTAGTTGCAACAAAGTCTATTTGACGGACTTCGCTTGACTAAATCTTAAGATCTATAGCGGGTCCTCACGTTAGCTAAACATACGCCACAAAGGCATGCCGACACCCGGCGATCATCTTACCCGGAGGACAAAATCTGCGTGTGGCGGGCCGCGGGATAGAAACTATTGAAGTATTTACTGCCACGTGTCGCTACGACTATTTCTTTTAAGGAGAGGTATAGAGTTACTCTGTGCCTTTGTTAGATAAAACGTTCATCCCTTTGACCGCGGCTACGTTCGGCGACTGATTGTCGCCTCGAGCCCAAGCTCATGATCATAAATCTCGAACAATCGGAGCGGCATTTGTTTAATCCAAGTTACAGAGTTGCGGTATTCCCGCGAATCCAAGGAGGAGCTCCGGTGTTCTTTCATCTCCGACAAACATATGCAGTTGGAAACTCGCGAAGTAGCGCGCACCAGAAGCTGAGACAGCGACAAAGATTCGACAAAGCAGCAGCATCTCAGCGACACGCAACTCAGGTGTGCTTTAATAGAAACAATACGGGCACCATGTTCTACATAGTTTCACGCAGCTAGAAAGCACCCAGAGCCGGCATAAATATTTCAAGCTGTCACAGTGTGGATATGATTCAACCGTGCGGCGCCTTACGACGGCTGGTGAACAGTTTCGCGTACCTCCGAATGTTCGTCCCAAAAACACGCATCCCACCAGTCGCGAATAAATCACAAAAAGCTGTTCCTCGATTTGCACCGGTGCCACTGATGCGAGAATGCGACGTAGATCGCTTTTTCGCTATTCTGAACGCGGATACGGAATCCGTCTGTTTTTGTAAGTTCGTAAATATAGCATACAGTGGCTCACTAAAGTATTTATTTGGACACTTTGCATAGAAAACTTCCACGTGCGTATCGTACGTGTTATACATAGAAAAACGTCTTGAAATTTAATTATCATTATCATTAGACGCGACTGGCATTACATCGACAATATCTTCGAACAAATCTGTTGGGTATGTTTTAATTAATAAATATCATCTATTTGTCAGTATAATGGACGGATTAAATTCATTTTATGTATTGTATTTTCATGATTAATTACTTATTTCTGAGGTTGAAATTGATAAATGGGAAATGAGAAAGGAACGAATCATTAGCGTAGAGTATTTGCTTGTTGCTTCGATAAGTTTACAAATATTTTATATAGAACAAAACTACCTAAGTTTTTTTAATGAAAAAGTATATGAAAAGTAAAAAAAAAAAAAAAGAAAACAAGTGTTGATGTTTTCTTGAATCTCCAATTTTAGTAAAATATATAGTCGGTTGACTTAAGGAAACGTCATCATAAACTTAAGAAAAGACAAATTTGTTCGTGTGTTCGTAGAGATTTTACAAAGCTTTATTAGACGCTGGTATAACAGTACGGGTACAGAGTGAGCGGATATTAAGATCGAGCTCTTATTTAATAACAAAATATAAGATAGCGGTAGTTTTATTAATGTTAAATGTCTTCCCGCTGTATCCGTGTTTGCCACGTATTTACGAATTCTTTGTATTCCTCCGTGTAGTTTAAGAAGCAGTATAATGAGAAAGTTCCGTTCGTACTTCCTTTTCTTCAAACTTTTCTCGTTTCAACAAGATAACTTTGTACCGCGGAATGGCACTTGAATATTATATCAGGAATATTTTTACTTTATGTATCGAAAATATCGTATGGGTCAGAACGAACGATCGCCAGTGAATCATGGCATCATATTTCATCCATTTATCGCTACATAAAAATTACCATATATAACAGAAACTGTCGTAAAGATACGAAATCGAGCTTTAAGAAAATGTATCGTCGAAAACATGTTTCTAACAATACCTACTAACTTCTCATAATTCTAACATACTTAGGTAACATATTATATAACGTATTTAAATATTGTCTAAAAAATCAATTCGTTGGATCAGTATCCAGTCATCAATCGTTAATATGCTGATCCAAAAGTATGTCAGTTTATTTTCGACACTATCTACTAGTCAGAATCTACAGAAAATCTACAGAAAATTATTCAAATAAATTATACGTATTATACAAATTATGAAAAAATGATCTCAAAAGTTAATCGACTAAAATAACTGAGATTAATACTCTGACACAAATCCCTAACATTCCTAGCGGTATCAAATCATCTCTTCAAGCTGCACGCTAAAAAATGCATACAAAAACACAGCTGTTTTCTTTAACTTCATATTATGCAGCGTGACATTTACTTCATATGGCGCATCGCTTAAATAAACGATAAAAAGCGCGTCATTATCGCATTCCTGGGAACACGAAAGCATCCTTTAGTTCATTGAAGCAGGTACAAGGCCAAAGGACGCGATTCATTTGCGTCGTGGCTTACACAGAATCGCAGCCAAGAAACGCTCTTTGCGGCTGATCTTCTCTGAAACGAGTCGTAACGATGTCACCGATGTCACACCTCGACACTGTATAGAAATACAGGAGAGAACTGTGTCAGCCGGTGATGGCGTTCCCTCGAGGGTAAACCGAGGTCCAATGAATAAATTCGTTTAAAGAAATTTCAGCTAGGTAGCAGCATGCTTGTCCGGTTCCTGCGTGTTGAGGAACGATTAAGGAGGAAGCTCAGGAAACAAGCATCAGCGCAGGAACGCGCGAAATTAGTAGCACCAGCTTGAAAGCTGGTTTCCAAGCCAGTCGAGCTGGCCGCTGCGTACATTAATTTCGCGAAAGCTACCGTCTTTATGGAGCTTCTCGAGGATTTCATCCGACGTCGCTGCGCGATATTGCGCTCTCGAGACGCGTCAGAGCATCTAGCGTGCAAAGAGCGTGCACTTGCAGGCGCCGCTTGTAAGCTACGCGCGTTGTAGCACGCGTTGAGCAGAAAATTGACCGTGTCATCTGTATTATACATCGTGGGGCAGCTTTTTACACGCCGAGTCTCCTCTCCTTTCTCTCTCTCTCTCTCTCTCTCTCTCTCTTTATCTATCTATCTCTCTATTTCTCTTTGTCCTAGTTTCGCGTCGGAGAGAACGACTTTAATCAGCTGACTCCCAGAACTCGCGTTCGCTCTTCCGTAAGATCAGCCCCCGGAATCAGTCGAACTTCATATTCATTACTGTCCATTGTTCGCCACCGGCTGGTCCGATAAAAATTTATCTCCCTATGACCACGATCGATCACCACTACCGTTGCTACCTTTCGACCACGGTTTCCCACCCCTTTCTCACTCCATTTCGCCAACAGGGTCCACCATCGCGCTCTCCCGTTATATAGGTCGGCCTAAGTTATTGGACAAGCTAAGTTATAGGCTTCGAGACATCGGAAATTGGAAAATTAGCACGCGCGCGAGCACCACCGGATCGCCGTTGTCTCGAACGTGTCCAATTTAGAAACATGAGAACGGACCGGTTCACATTGAGCACACCTTGTCCCAAGTATGACTAATGGCGACAGCTTTGAATCTGACACACACCAAATGTGATGATGACTTCGACAATCGACACGAAGGCACACGAGCCAGGATAGAAGGTAGGAACGTAATTTCGTTCCACTCGTTCGATCGCGATTTAAGGGCGTGATTGTAATTGGCGACGGTGGAACGGTCCTAGATAATGGCGAATAGTAGATTGCATGGCTTCGTTGTCAGTATAAGAATGTATCTGCACGTGTGTACGCGTGTGTCTGTACGTATTGGATAGCATGAAAGAAGAAACTTTCGGGGATGTATCACTTTAATGAGACTCAGGACCGCTTTATCTTCCGTTGTGACTTTTAATTCTGTGTTTCCAGGTAACTTTTCTATAAGAAAGTTTCCTGTTAAAGTGCTTTGCCTAAGCAGAGTTTTTGTAACATTTTCGATGAATGAAAAGTAAAGACAATAAAACGACCTCGTGCACAACATAATGTTTCAAGAGACGAAGAAATGGAAATTTTATACGAATCCGTTTGATTAACAAGCGTTTACTACAGAATCGATTCTGAAGAAATATTCCAATTGAAAGAGAGATATAACGATACGAATATTGCGTTGCCACGAATCAAATCGGATAACATTAAAATGCAAAATTCCGCGAAGTAGAATATAAACGTACTTTGAGATAGCTATTCTGAATGTTTGCAAGTAATTACGACGCAAACTATGTTTCGGTTCATCTGTTCTCTTCTAAATCTGATAAATTACCAAGCATATCTAGATCTCTGTTTCATAAAAGCAAGACCAACTTGCGGAAACTATTTAATTAAAATGTCATTTAGTCCGAGGTATGACGTACTTACTTTGTGATCGTTTTGCTTGTTTCAAGTATTTCGTTCAACTGCAAGCATACACAAGCGGAACAAAGGAATGTAAGACTGGAAAGGAAGTAAGATAGTTTTTGTCGTGACATCGATGCAACACGGCTCTGCGGAAAGTGTTGCAGAGAATGCTTGCGAATGCCATTTGTTGGAAATGCGCCATACTTCGTATTATATGGTGCTTACCGCGATTTATAACGAGCTACACGTTAATTTTCTTTCCGAATAATTAATGCAAATATAATATTTGAAATACGTTCATAATTTATCTGTAGAAATAAAATTAAAGACCATGAGTTTTTCGTATTGGCTCATATCGATCGAACAATTTGGAAATAATCAAACTGGAACTGAACTTCTTTTGCCCTACGATACTATGAATATACTGTATGTGTTATATTAGATATTTCCAATTTTAATTTTACGACGCGACTGTCGCGATTATATCGATCAAATTTGAAATCAATTTGAAATGTGTATAGAAATTACAGGGCACTTGCTGCAAATATGTATTCAGTAAAAAATTAATTAACTTATCGATATAATAGATAAGCGATTATTTAAATACTTTTACTACATATGTTTACGCTGGATACATTGCAGCTTTCAAAATTTGTTTCATTTCGTTCTATCGTTAATGAAGTTTCAAAATGTTTTGTATAACGCACACAATGTATTCATAAAAGGTTTCCGCAAATCTTTGAATACTTTGAATACCGAGTCAGCGTAAATATGGTGGGTGTTATAGTACAACAGTTACTAATGGATCTATGAAGTAAATGTTTCTAACTACTTTATTTCACGCTACTTTCGTAACAACGTAGATTAGTTCGTAATCGTACTACTGAAACGTAGTTTCGCATTTAGTAAATTTTGATGGTATTACCCAGCATGAAAATGAAGTGAAGCGCTCGGTTCAGCACCGAGCCAGGCTTCTGACGTATGTAATATAATCTTACATCAAATGGTTGTCACTTTGACACCAAGCTACACGTAATTAATCGAATTTATCTACTATCTAAACAATCATCGTTTATGCGCGCTTCAACATACTATATAATCTCTAGAAAGTACTTGGAAACGTTCCATAGAGCTAAAATCACTGTCGTGCGAGTCAAGATTTTTCGAATTTCAATTTAGCCGTGTATTTCAACTTTTAACAGTATACAGACGTCTCTTTTGTTTCATGATTAAATCAAATATAACATTACTCTTGTATAAACCATGAACAAAATCTTATTACGCAGACTATGATATACGCTTAATCTGGTTTAAATTGTGTTGTGGCAGCACTCGACGACGGAACTTTACGACAGCTTCGCGATACAAAGCATGTCACCGAAGCGTAAGGCCGACGTGCCTAATGAGCCATCGATATCCCTACGGTCCTTCCACGGAATATTTGGAAAAAAGCGTACGTGGCAAAGATCGCGGACGCCTAACGAACGCGCGCGTAGTGAGGATATCGAGGGACGACAAAAGAAACAAATCGGTTCAAAGAGATATTCGAGTTTTAACAGCGAAGCAAGAATACATATATGCAATTTTGGTAACGGGTACTTTCCCAGACTTTTATCCATACAGTAACCCGGGTCCCCTGGACCAATTGGGGTTGGGTAAACGCCCAACCGTCGCGCAAGGCACACAGTGCCCTGCTTCCTGGATTAGCTAGGCCTGCAGGGGCTGTCGCTCGTCTCAGGTCGAACGGGGCCCTTTCTAAGCCCTACCGTTTACCGGGACGGTACCGGAGCAGTTGGGACGCTGCTCACACGCCGTAGGCCATTCGGTGTAGGACAAACACCTTAACTCGGCCCTCTTGCCAGCATCTTGGCCATCAACCACTGCCACCACGAGTCCATACCCATTTTTGGCCGAGCAGAGGGGTCGCTACTCCCTCCGGGCTATAACTCGACCCGCCCGTGGTACCAGCCTAAGTCGCTGGTGGGACTATCGTGTGGATGTACGGCCACGTCACTACCGGCCCGGCGTCCTGCTAACCGAGCTCGGCAGACCCAGATGGGACTCACGTAAGCGGGGCTTACAGGGCGCCTCCAAACCCTGAACTTTCCCCGACGGTCCCACCCTTGGCATCAGGATCGTGGGTGCGCTACTACCCAAGGCCCCTTGGAGAGAGTGTGGCCGCCTCTCTCCGCCGGCAACCTTCCTTGCGGTGTACATAGGGACTCACGTAAGCGGGACGCTTGTCCGGACGGTCCCCCTGGCTGCGGGATCGTGGGTTTGCCAGTCCCCATAGGCTCGCAAAGCGAGCCCTCCCTGCGGGAGCGAAGCAAGAATAGTCGAGAAGTGAGAAAATCAGTGGTAATCCGAGAATTGCACGAAACGAGTTGAAGGCGAAGATTGTTAAATAAATATATCACACCGCCGAGTTGAACACTGCCGAGTATTTCTTTGGCACCTTACACCAAACACTACCTCAGTATGAAACTAAAAAAAAAAAAAAAAAAAAAAGAAGAGTGACTTCTTTTCTCCAAATTCCAAGTAACGACAACTACCTATACACGGTATAGTTATGACAAGTAACCTCCGTTCTAATTCAACCAAAGGCACATCGGATATCACAAATGACCACACCATCCACGACATCGAAATTGCATACCTAAATGTTTGGTGAATAGTAGCAGCTCATCATTGGGAGCGCGCGAACGGCTAATCACCGGTTGGAATAATGCAAATTAGGCCGGTTCGATGTAGCTCGGGAATCTATTTTGTCCGTGCGAGCAATCGATTCTCGGCCATGACGAATTAATCAATCAAGCCCTGTCAATCGCGAGCGAGAAAGTTGCAGGAAATTCAGAAAAGAGAGTCCCCTGCGCGAATTCCTTCGAGCGTGCCACGTAAACGTCGCTTAACTCGAGGGAAAGGAACAAAATGGTGAATCAATCGGTCGTGACGAGCGTCTCATGGGGATACAGCGAGATGGGGACGCATTTCGCTGACAAATTGGTCCGCGACAAGCGACAAAGGAACAACGCGGCTGGATATGGTTTGACTGACGTACAGAGATCAACGATTTCAATCCTTCGACGTATTGGATACAAATACACGGTGTTAGCCAGATCTACCGCTATCGCCGCGCGACTTCCACCAATCGAGTAGAAGTTTTGGGAAAAATTGCGCTACATTCGCACGTTTGACGAGCTATTCGTCAGCCCGTCGACATGCATCGCGACGAGAATGGAAACAACGCGTGACACTTTCCTACGTTCCGTCGTTGGTAATGTTATTCCTTTTTGGATAGAGTGCTTGATTATAGAGCGTCGCCGGTTCAAATGGAAGAAACAGATGGAGAATGTGCGGCGAGATTGATTAAAGATATAAAGGATGGGATAAAAGAAATGTAGAAAGATGTTTTGTTTTAAATGTAGAATAGTACCGGTACTTGTCTTTCTACTATACTTTCTATGTTCCGAGTTGACTATTAGTTAAGTAGAATTAAAAAGTACTTTAAACTGCGAACCGTTGAAAAGCGAATTAGCTTTATAGCGGTAATTTTGCGAATTCAAGTCTTTGTGTCTCGTTTTAAAATATTCAACTGAAGAGCCATAGTACGCTGTGAAATACATAAAAATTTCTCACCGACCGTACCGACTTTAACTTCCATCGCGTTAGAATCGTCTACATACTTAATTATTGTACATGTGGTAAATTTCCCTCACTTGTTTCTTTCAACTTCCTCCGCTGTACGTTCTGTCTTTAAGTACACGTACATAAATTTAGACGCTTATTGTTCTCGGTTCAACATCCTTAAAATACCCACGTTCGATGAATAATGTCCGTCAAGGTCTATCGCTGTATTTTCCTTTTTCTCTTTTCTTTTATTTTTTGCAAATAATTATATTTTGGAGGGCTTGTACAAAACCGTATAGCAAGATAAAGTATATATCATGACAGTCTGCATAATTAATTTAAACAAAATTCCGACGACTATTTGATAATTCTAATACTTTTCGCTACATTGAAGTATCTGTCCATAGAAACGGACCAATATCGGATGGAAAAGAGATTTTATTCGATTGTTAATTTACGTACGTATTATGTTTAAACTTACAGATTTTGCTTTTCTTATTCTATGTTCATTATGAAGACATTTAAAAAATACAATTTCGATTATACAATTTGTTTCATGAGTTAAAAAGTTGCAGGCGTTTAACATTAAGTATACGGTTTTAGTACGAGTTCGCCGCACAAAGTTCTGCAACATCAAAGTTAAACTTTCACATTTCCGCTTTTGAGAATCGAACAAAATGACAGAGGAAACCGCAAATCACCAGCAGTGAGATTCGAACCGATGTACGATCAAGCCGAAACGGAAAGCTATCGTAAAACTATATAGACCACGGCAGCATGGCGTTTGCATCGCAATAAATGAAGGGAAACGTTGACGCGCGTCTGGGAACGCCGATTTTCACGGCACGGCCTCGAGACCAGTTGAGCTTGACAGGAAAGTATGAAATTGGATCAGTCGCAAACATCTACGCTGCGACAGGATATTAACTGGGATGCAGGCGGGAAACGAGTCCGGGAAAGGTTTTTTCTTGTCGCGACAAAACCGATATACACGGCCGTGGGAGATTGTAAATGAGTTGCCAACCTTTTATCGCTCGAACTTCTTTCTGCACATTTTTTTTTTCTCGCTGTTCGTTTCTCTCTCGTTCTATATCTTTTTCTCTTCTGCGTGCAACACGCTCTGTATATTTTCGTGTCATTGAAGAATACCGAATTTCAATTCCCGTCGTATGACATTCAACCCTTTAACACGTTGTCAATTTCCGTGAAAAGATTCGAAACGCTTTACGCTCTCCAAGTTTCTACGAAACGGTTAGCAATTCCCTTCGGTTTTTTCTTCTTTTTTCCTCTCTCTCTCTCTCTCTCTCTCCCTCTCTCTCTCTTTCTCTCTCTCTCTCTCTCTCTCTTACTCTCTGTGCTCCCGCATGAAACGCTAAATTTCTGTGTTTTTAGCAGTTCAAGCGGTAATTCCGCGCTCCAACGGATTTTCATTAAACATTCGCAACTGTTTGTAAAACAGTGAATTCCAAATGTCGTTAACTGTCGATTTTCGTATTTTTCACGTAATATGAAATTTTTATGTACAGCTGTTCCTTTTTATCGAGGATTTTTCACGAAATACTGCTTGATTTGCAATTGCAAATTTTCCGTTTAAAAATTCTTTTGGATGTTGTGTCAGCTTGTATCGTAAATGTTCCTCAGAGTAGTGCGTGATTAAAAATTCGACATGCATGGCTTTGCGCGCGTAGTGTTGATATTTGAGGTATTCCTAGAACTTTCAAACGAATTTTAAATTCAAAATAACTGAAATCTGTGTCCGTAGCATTTTTTACTCTTTGAAGCCTTTTTATTTTACTCATCTAGCGGGGTAAGTAGTGTAAAATATTTGCCAAATCGTACGGGCACTTATATCACTTATGGACATTGATATATAGCGTTAACATTATCCAAGATATGTTGGATAAAAGGATTGAAAATATCGATTCCACGGATTATACAATAAAGAGTTTAAACCCTTACAGAATAATCTACCTGAAGCTATTGGATTGAAGCTATTAAAGCGATGCTAGCAAGAGGATGGATGAACCATTCTAAATACAGAAATAAAATAAACAGAGAAATAAAATAAACAAAAAATGGATTAAAAATTTTGTCTATAGAATATACTGGAGAAATTTAGGATAAATATCAACGTCATAAATTTCATTTAAGATCTTTCTAGCTTTATAGGAGTAACAAAAGCGTCTAACATAAAAAATTCCAAAGATTCTTGTCTTCGTAACAAACTTGGAACAAGAACCGATGTATGACTATTTCGTATCATTCACTGATGAAATCAACATTTAACTAGATGTGTATTCAAAATCTCATGCACTGAATAAGTATCTTTTTACTTTAGAAATTGCTAGAAATGAAATTACCGAAGCAAAAAAGAAATGGTAGAGAAAAATTTTCTATCAAGTAAAAATTATTATTTTATACAAATGTCAATCGCGATTGCCAAATGATCAAGCAACGTTCAGCAACTGCTGTCGAACATATAACTTTTCAGTAATTGCGCTAATGCGAATCCCATGTAAATGCTCGTTTATCTTCCACAAAGGAACGAGATACCAGGTCAATCGTTGGGAGCCAATGTCTCGGGAGGATACTGGCGGAGACGATCTTGCAGTGACATATCGGGCCACTGCAGTGCGCTGCAGTGAACGCATAGATCAGTGTTGGAGTGCAATTCCGGAAGATTCCGGTTGCGAAGGACTGAAGACGCACCAATCTACGATCGTTACGAGCTTTACCCTCCATTTCCAGAAATCTCACGAATTTGTCAATTATAGACAGGTTGGTAAATACGGCTGAATAACTATAATAATATATATAATATAACAGTAATTATTTAGTTTCAACTAATTTTGCAACGATTAAAAAAATTGTCATATAAAGAACAATTAGGACATATATTTTTTGTGTTTTGATAACGCTGTTTGCAAAATGTGCAAGTCCACGTGTTAATCGTTTGCGATTCGTTGAATGTATGCGGACAGTTAACAAGTACGAGCAATTACGCCGTAAAAACAGAGTAGTACGGGGTTACATGAAAATGGAAGCTCATTTCGTATTGTACAATGCTAACATTTCGTATAACCGTAAAACCGTCGTTTAATTGTAAGTCTAAAACAGTTTAGCCTCATGAATATTTATACGGCATACGTTGATGCGCGTTATTGTGTCAATGCTAATTAATGACTTTCTACTTACTGTCATATTTGAAATAAAATTCGTAACTTGCTTTTCAATTTTATGAATTTTCATTCATTGTATTTTATCTCTTGAACATTGTAGTAATTTTGGATATCTCGTGATATTATTCATCTACACGTATAAATGTGCAACAAAAATGTTTAATGCTGTGAATTGTGCTGTGTGTGTTTTTTCTTATAATTACTCTTACCTTTATGGCAGCATATTTTAATGGATTTTCATGCGTTGGACTTGCAACGGAGAAACTGGATAAGAAGAAGGGACACGTACCTAGGAACAATGAAAATACCAATATTAAAAGTCTGTTGTATCTGTGGACATTGTTTGAAAATCGGCTTAAATTCAACTTTAATAAAAATTGAAGGTCGAATTAAATATTTAGTACAGAAACTCCAATAAATAATTACTTCTATATTTCATTGAAACACGACGGTTAGAAAGGTGCAGCTAACAGCTCATATTAAATTGATCATCGGTAAATTGCAAATTTTTATCCACGTGCATATTTCCATAGAAAATTTGTAATACGGTGAAATTCAGTTTTACCCTCGTTATTTATCTTGCATATATTTTTTCATTTAATGGTGTATTGCATATTTCATAAATGCATCTCGTGTTTCCTTTAGTAAATTCTATTGCATAGTAAACTCGTTAACCAATTTATTAGGATTGAGAATGTTCACAAATTGCGTACATTACCAAGTAATGTCTCGAAACTATTCGAAATAATTACTAATTGTAAGTAATTACGATCATTAATCAATTACATCTAACAGTTAATATTACTGCAATATGTATAAACTATACAATTTATATAACACACGTAATATATTCATGAAAGGTTTCTAGAAGCGTTCAAACTTTCGTGAACCACTGTATATCCACGATTTAATTGCAATTATTTGTTCTCCAAAGTGGAGTACGATAATTATGTAACCTAGATAAGACAAGTTTGATGGTGCACGATTAGCCGATGGTTTTCGCAAATTCAATTAGTTTCTTATGAAATAGAGGCGAGGGCCATTTATTATGGCGAACGGAAGAGGCGGATTCTCGCGAAGTGGATCGCCCGGATGCGGACCAATGCGGCGCCATTCGGCCTGGCTGAGTCTCAAATCTTTAAACGAGCGAAAAACTTTCCTGCCATATTGCATTAAAGCTGTGATTAATTTATTGGCGATAGTTATGCATCTCAATGAGGCGGAAAGCTGGCCTGCAACTTTTTTCCATCACCATCATTTTTCCTGGCCAACTAACGGATATGCGGGTCGCGTAAACGATTGAAATTCCATCGAAGATTTGAAGGGTTTTAAGATTGGCTTAAATCGCCAAGATTCGATGCAACGGAATTGTGACGAAGAATATGTTTTCTGAGTGAGAAGAACGAAGTAGAGAAGGATGGAGAACTAATTGGTACACTTGCAACTGATGTTCCTATGCTTTTGAATGTGAAAATTTGTATTTAGTATACAATACATATCATTTATAATAAACAACTAAATAACCAAATAAATAACTAAATATACATACGTTTTTGGCATGCAACATTGCAATCGACATTAAATCGAATTCAATAACCTCAAAATTCTACTGTCTGAAGTAACATTAAACAATACGATATTGATTTTAGACATAGAAATATTATTTCTCAATTTTTGGTCAAAACTAAATGCTTCAATATTAGTTTATAACATAATACATACATATGTATTTATGGTAACATCTATAGTTTGTAACCACTATCGAAATATCTCGTAACGTAATAACGTGTATTGTTAGGTTAAAACGGAGAACTTTGATGTCAAGTTAATTGAATAGAAATTATAGAAATGTTGGTAACATAAAAGTTCAATGTGTCATTACACGTAGAATTTACCCTCATGAAGTGTATAAAATATGTGATTTCTGAAATTATACTCTAATTTTCTACATACTTTTTCATCGAATACGGTAATTTTTATCACAATAGATACACAATATCTCAGTTCTGTACAAAATATCGTTTTAATACAAGAAGTATGCAAGGTTAAAGACGAGTGGAAAATGTCACGTAGTCACAATTTACCTACTTTTGTGATTCCTTGTCATAATGCTGTTTGACACCTATAACCTGAAGCACTTTCGTTAATACAACATGTTAATGCTCGCACAATACCGTGAATAACATTTATTTTAACAAAAGCACGAACTTCACAAAGGAAACGTAATAGACACGACAAGACAGACGCCTCTTACGAACGTTGACGAATTCAGACTGCTTGCTAATTTCTTCGCGAATGTCCGTATAACTCTGTGCTTCTTCGGGGTTGGATACGAAATCAAATAGGGCGCTAGATATTAAACGGGGTATTACAAGGGGAAAGAATATTATTATTTAACATAAAATACGTTAAAATTACTCGATATTGTGCATATCTGTAAATCACATACATATTTAATTAACTTGCAGATTGCAAAATAATCAATTATATTAGGGATTATCGTGCTTATAGTCGTTTACGTTATATAAATTATTTTCTTTTATTAAACAAAATATTGGTTTGTCCAAACCCAAAAAATTGCGAGCAAATGAAAAATGAATACAAACGAATACTTTATATGAATAATGTTCTTATATTAATAATTAACAATTATTAAGTAAAAAGGGATGACATTAATAATTACGAGGAAAGTTGTAGAATAATTTTAACGAAATCGTTTGAGATCTACGTGCAAAATGTTATTTGTGGAGTACATTTGCGAACTCTAGCGCAAATGTAACCGTGTTTAAAGCACCTATACCGGTTGAACATTAAATCCGCTCGAAACAGACTAGCAAAGGTAAAGTACACTCCAAAAGCCACGATCAACAAAGGAAACAAGCGATCGACTCGAGACTAGGCTAAAATCCGTTCGATTTACTCGCAACGTCAAAACGCGACAGATCTCGCACAGAATCAACCGAGTTTGTTCGAAAATCGATAGCTAACCGTCATAGATAGCCATGCCAAAGCGATGGAAAAAATACTTAAATGCTCGTTGAAATTTCAGAAGGAGAGAATAGTTCGACGTCGAAGGATTGTCATGCTTCGTCGTGATTTGCCTCAAGCCTAAAACAAACGATCCTACGCTATCTTGATGAATAATTCATCAGTGTAACGCGTAGACTGCGTGACTCTCACGATTCAACTAATCTGTGACGCGTCTCAAAGCGTTTCGATAAATCCTTTCTCTTTTGTTTCCGTTTCCTTTCTTCCCTGAGTGCATGGTTTTACAAGAAGCAAACTTGTCGATAACAGTCTACAACTGAAGTATTTTGTTCTTACTAGATTCCCATTGACGACGCAGCGACAATGAAAAATAAAGTGAGAAATGAAAAAAAAAAAAATATTCCTGTGGCATTTATTGTATCCTTGAGTCTTTTCATGATTATTTCATAAGTTTGCAAATATAAATAGATACGAAAAATTTCGCTTGTTTCCTGTTGACACAATTCATGCTTGCAATAATTCACACTTGTTCTAACAATGTCGGATATGTCAACTGAAATTCCATAGCGTATAAGTTGGAAATATTAAATTTCGATCAATTTCTATAAAATCATCATCGCCGATTTATTAATCACTTAAGAAAGCGTTAGTGTCAAAGGAGCAAACGTCTTGTCCATTAACGTCTCCGTGCAAATGCATCTTTGACTTATTCGATTCAAAGATGAAACGCTTCCTCTCATTACCATCCTTACCGGGTATTAAACGTCAAACGTGTCCGGCCACTTTATGAAATACGATGAATTATATCCAGGACACGAGAGACTTATTGTTAGTTTCGATCCAGCGCAGTATGGCGATCGTCTTTCCATGAATTCTAATTTGCCGCTCGGTAAGAATTATCGGCGCAAGATTAATGCGCTGCCGCGCGCTCGACAGCACCGGATAACGTTTTTCTCCTATGTGCCGATCAAATGCGCTGCATTAAGGCTAGGATGCGATGTTTTTTCGTTCGGTTTGCATATGGAAATTAAGCATCCGCGAGTTCTTCTTTGTCTGGCCACGAAGGTGTTTTTTCCTGCGAGTATCTCGTGATCGGCTGAGCGTGCACGCCTCTTGCTCTAAGAAACACTCAGAGGATCGTTTTGCTTAGAATCGTTTTACCGTCGATCGATCACGTTTATTGTTTTACTTGTTCAACGCGCCTGTGAGTTATGATGTGAGAACATTTAGAGAAATTAATGGGAATATTTATATTGCGAATTAGTCGATCGAACGACGATAGAATATTCAGAGGAAAGACGTCTATACAGACTCAGGAGGACGATAACAAAGCTTGTGCTTACTTAAAACGCGGCAGCTATGTTCTGGACAATCCTATAATTAAGTGAAAGATATTCTCAGTGGTAGTCTGGGGAAATTAATTAATTGAAATTGTCTCGGTACTCTCTTGGAATGATATTTCTCCTTCGCTATTTCGCACACCGTATCTGTTGAATCTTGATATCTTCGCTTAGTTAATTATGTCTCAAATAAAAATGATATTCGCTGAAATAAATTATCAGTTCCTTATCATTAAGGAAAGAATCGTAATTAATCAACTTATAGTATTTCTATAATTTAAAATATCTTGCAAACATTGCACTTTGTACATTTCTAGTCATTTACAGAGAAATTGCATTTATATTATGAAATTATTACTAGTATGTAAAATACTTCATCGAATGAGTAATGTTTAACGTCAAACATTCTTATTTCCTCCTATATTTTTTAATTTATTGTTCTAATGTTGTACAGATTTCTGTACTTTTAGCATTTTAGCATCTAGTATATGTTTCAAGTCTTTATACAGCCGCATAATTTCTGAAGATATTTTCTACTTAGTTTTGGTTACTGAAGACCGTTTCACTAAGTTTATTAAGACAGAGTAGCGGTAACCCGGCCGAACGAAGGCGTGAACTCTTTAGAAAGCTGCCTCACTTTTAGGGCATTACTCTTAGAAGTACATGAATAGGAAATCTCAGTCTGTAGGCGAGTTAGATATAAATGACCTCTTATATACAGCCTTACAAAAACGTCTGACTTCTTTAGAAAAGCAGCTGTTGTATACACGTGTGCTTTTTTTTGACAACTTCTTTTCATTTCCTAAATCTGCAATCTATCTCTTTTCCCTGTCTATTTTAAATTTGATTTTTACACCTAATAAAGTTACACCTACGAGTCCTTCAGTTTCTATTATTTTTCTCTTACGTTTTTTTTGCTCGTTTGAATATTTTTCAATTCAAGCTAGGAATACCGAAATAACAAATAGTTTAAATCGAAATGTTTTTACAAGTGTAATTTATTTTATAAGAAATTTTCATTCGTGTTATTTGACGATGTAAAGAAATATCTAAAACGACGTTCAGGTTTCTTTAGTTTGTCGCAAATCGTGAAAGGGATCCTGTTACAAATAATAAATCAGCGAAAATCCTGAAAATTCAGCTTTCATTCTTTTCGTGCTTGTCTCTTACTTGTAGGACAATCTGCAGCAATCCTATGTTCTTCGTTCTCTTTTCGCAAGGATTATTTGTGATTGGCATAGTCTTTACCCTTTCGTTTTCCCCTATCTTGTTTTTCTCATAGAGAGAAATCTATGTCCAGTACGGTAGATAGAGAAGTTACTGCCATCTTATGTAAGGCTATAATTTTTTATATATATTTTGAATATAAATGATAATTTTTTACGCTTTAGAAGCTCTAAATTAATGTAAACATGTATTGGTATTTTCTAAACTCTATGGAAATTAAAGCACTACAAGAACACTTCATTCCCTTGATGTAGATGCTAAGTACATCTTGGCAATTTATTTTCCACCAGAGATTAATAAAAGTAAGGAATCTCATGAATATAGTTCAGACATTGCTCCAATGCAATAACAGCAGGCTATAAAGTAGCAAAACGACGTTGGCAAAAATCTAGGAGTTAAAATGAGAAATTATACTTCGTTTACTTTTCCATCTACGCTCTCTTTTGAAGAATCACTGCCCTACTCGACGATCGCATGCTCATTCAAAGAGGAATTATTAATAATTCAATAATATTTAAACATCCATCTTTAATATTCGATGCTTTCATAAAAGTTTCAATATATAAATTAATAATAAGACAAATTCGACCAACGAATCCGTATAAAAGTTAAGTAAAACTTTAAGCTCGATATGAGCAAATAACACAACAAAGGCTCTTGACGCTTTTCATACGAAAGTTTCCCGCAAATTATCCCTTTCCTCTTTTCGAAAATTCCCCCGACATGTACTCCACCCGAAACAAAGAGGACTTAATGGAGCGAAAATAACTGTCTAAGTCTCAAGTATAGTTAACGAAGTACGCCGGTCGATGCATTTCGATATGGATAGTTTGCGTTTTGTAATCTTCGCTTATCTTATTATGCCGCCCTCTGTTTAACTTGAATAAAAGAAGTTGTTTAACCGACACTCGTATTAAGACGACCGAGCCGCGACAGAATCGAGTTACCCCAAAATTCTAGTGTAACAACGCGCGTTTCGCGGCTAAGGGCACGCAATCTCGTGTTCCCGACACCGTTGTTTCAATTATTAAGTTTCATCGTCAGTTTAGCGGAGTTGCTGCGGATTAAAATGTAAACCACGTTATTACGCTCGCCGTGCGAACACGACCAACTACTGACACGCTAAATCCCCGAGTCAAAGGAACATAATTTTCGAGCCCCTGTTAACTGTGATCCACTGTTCTCAAACTTCTTCCTTCTCGACGCGTGTCTTACGTTAAAAAAGAATTCACTGGCGCCATTGGTGCAACGTTCGTGTTAGAAATTCGGGTATTAGAGTACAGGCTACGGCATGATGGAATCACTCAAGCATACATACGTTTACAAAGTTCCGCAGTAAGTGCTGTTGCTCATAATCCTCTTATCAGAGAGTACTTTTGCCTTCCCTGTTCCGTGGCTAGTTCTTCTAACAACAACATTCCTGTGTTTTGAAGACAAGGCAACCAAGAGTTGCCTGCCATCCTTAAAATTTTCTCAACAATCCAACGATACTCTATAGCTATGTGCGTTGGAGCAATTTTAATGGCCACAGACAGTCTATGTATCTGCGATAAAATGTCCGAAAGTTGAATAGCGTCAGGCTACCTGGTGAAATATACTTTTACGACTAATATTCGTTTCATCATTAATGGAATATCTTCGAACAACAGAAATTGTCAGGATTCGATGCAGTCAGACAGATTCACGACAGGCGAAGAGAACAAAAGCACCTTGCGAACCTTTTAGTAACGCCTGACACTTCCTAAATCTGGGTCAACGAAGAAACTAGTCTTGACAGGAGTTTGACCATCAGGGATTGCCGCGTTAGGATCATTTTGTGTACGTACACGCGTTTCCGGGACATCAAGTCCTGTCTCGCGTAATAAAAGTTTCCCCAGGCACAGGGGACTCAGAAATTGTGCATACGGTTGAAATACCGTAGGTGCTCGAAACTCGTCGTCAGTTTGAACTTGAAGTAAAATGACGTTATAGTGAGAAAGTTTGAAAGAACTGCGTTATATATTGGGTTATATATTAACTTCCGCGCTCGATGTTACATTCTTACACGGATATTTATGGCATATCGTTTATAGGATTCTAAAATCACGGAGAAAATTTATTGGGAAAATTAAAATTGTTATTTTGAAAATTTCGAATTATTTTGCAAATATAGAGGATAGGAACAAATGTAAAGATGTTACAGATATAATTTATTTTCTCAACGCGCGAGTTTCATCTATTTGGCTGCGATAAACTTTTCCAGATAAAAAACACGTAAGAGAAAATTCCATTCAGTTCTATAGCGATTTGCTACAGTATGAAAGATCCGAAAATAAGAAACACGAATCTCTGCTATGGCAACCCGATTTTATTGAGATGAAACCATTCTTCGAAAATCGATTCTAAAAATGGGTACTTCAGACGCTCGAATTTCTCGATATAGTGGTCGGTGATTTTCCATTCCTATGCAAAGCTTGATAACCTGGATAACGAATGTAGCAAAACTCTCTGACGCGAGAAGCAATTTCTTTCGAAACCTTATTGGCCGTTTGGTGAAAAAGCGTGCAATTCGTACATTGGGAATTTTTTCACATATGTATTTTCTACCTTTGACAAAAAAAAAAAAAGAACATCGAGAATCGCCGAATTACTGAAAATAATTTTTGAGCCTTGATATAAAAAATCTTGATTAACTTATTTCACGAAAGATTAAATATTTATGTATATATAAATTATAAGAGATAGAAGTTTTCTAAGTTTAATTATATCTTTTCAACAGAATTACAATTTTCATAGTGGCTTGCAACGTTACGCGATGCGACAGAAATAATACTTCCGTGTTTGGGTTCTTTACAAACAAACTGTAGAATTTGTTTTCTCGAGGCAATAGCAAAAGCGAATTTTCTTTGTTGTTACAGTGCTGGTAGTTTAAATGTATCAATAAGCGATTGTATAAATTGTTTGTTGTACAAATTACAAATGCACTCGTCTGCGTGTCAATCAATTTGCGACCAGGATAAACCAACATAATTTCGTCAGCATACGACGAGCCAGAGACCATTTTCCAACGATGTTTTCGTGCATCGTAACTTCGTTATTTCGGGCTCGTTCCAGCTTGATTTTCGTAAGTTAATAATACTTCGTGTAATTTATTTCATCGCGTTTATTCTATTGTTGCTACGATTTTATTTGTTTCGTGGCCTCAATAATGTTCTCTCGTATAATACATTCATTTAAATTACGTCGCACAGGATTAGATTTCGCGCGAGTGCATCCATTTTATGGCAATACAGTTTCGGTTGTTTCGAGAACAGATGAAATAACGTAATAGCATATTTCCCCACTGTTCCTCGTTTGGAAAAAGCTGTCATCGAAATTATATTGTAAATTAAAAAATATTGTTCGTCTCTTGTCTGAAAGAAACGCTGTTTTT
The DNA here is from genome assembly GCF_910591885.1 of Bombus terrestris. Lineage (NCBI taxonomy): Eukaryota > Metazoa > Arthropoda > Insecta > Hymenoptera > Apidae > Bombus > Bombus terrestris. The sequence continues at coordinate 3,515,128 of NC_063279.1, read as the reverse complement.
TTTTTGTTAGAAGATACACTACGAATAAATTTAATTAGTTTTTAAATGTTTTATATAAGACATATAATTTCGCGTATTTTATGATACCGTATATCTTCTGGAAAATGATCTTTGGAAAACGATTTAGCTATGGAAAGGAACAATATTAAGTAATATTATGGAGAAATATTTCTGGTTCACTTTATGTTACATAAAAATGTATAAATAATTTGCATAGGTTACTTTATGTTAATGTAACTTTTAAAAATTCACGTGTGCTTCATTATGGAAAACATAAAACAAGAATGCAAAATAAATCGCATAAACTGGTCATCTTTTAAAAAGTGACGTTATTGCAAAATAATATCAATTCTTTACTATGTCATTTTTGTTGTAATATCCGGTGACAATTGCGTATGTATGGCACTATCAGTAGTAAATTTCAATTTCAATTCGTGCATTATAGTACCGTTTAATGAACATGCAGTGTTTAATGAACATCCGCGAAGGGAGTCTCCCGAAAATCATTATTAACTGAATTTAGTTAATATAACGGGCTGACTCAATCATGATTGATTGAAACTTCTTTAGAATGTAACATTTTACTTTTCTATTTCAATTGTTCCTTTAGTTCCTTTATTAAAGGTAATTAATTTGCGATAAATTAGTTTCATGACAATTTCAATATTACAGTAATAACTCCGATAATACACAGTGTATCACATTTATAGATTTGCATTTGTTACTTGCAATTTGTATTTTCTCTTCATATCATATACAAAACGGTTTGCGTTTTTTCCGTACAATGTACAGCGTTCATGCCTTTGTTGCATGATTTCAGGTCAGCCGGGAAATATCAAAGAAAATCCGTGAAACCTTCCCATGATCCACCATACGTACGTAAATAGCGATACAAGTTTAACAAGACTTGCTTATCAGCGAATACTTTGCTTTCAAACCGCAATTAATTTTTCTCTTCATTTGCTTTCACCACTGAGTATGTTTAAACACCACCGTCATAAAACTTATGTAACCCAATTTACGCAAACACTTCCAATTATTTTACACGAAAAAATCAATTTGGAACAAGTATATTTAATACTAGCCAACAAAATAAATTCTCTGGTAAAATCAATTTCAAGATATAGAATAATCTAAAAAAATAAAACTCGAAATATTTTCTATTTTTATGTATCACTGAGAAATACATTCGGTAAAACAAATTTGCTGATACAATACAACCGTAGAATCACAATTTTATATTTACAAAAATATCCACGCGAAAATTTTGCAACATACGAAACACGATTCCCGTTTGTTAAATATTCTACAAATTCTCCACACACACATCGTCCATTTTATTCTCGTCCCTGTCCGTATTACCTCGCCGGAGTTCCATGCATAACATCTCGTGCGATTTCCTGCCGAGATCCAAATCCACCTTAGCAATCTCACCTACAGCACACGTACAACTACTTTCGAGGCCAACAAAGACACCGAACCATCCCGAACGTCGAATCACTCCTAGCACTATACTCAATGCGCTTCCTTAATTACCAATTCGTGCTTGCAAGGCCACTGATTTACAGGCAGTTATCTGCAGCACGGTTGAATTCGTCGCGACGATAAATGCGAATTCCTGCCAATCGTGGTCCTTCTGTAAAACTGCAGCCACGAGGCACAGTTACATCGTGGCGTAGTAATCACGCGAGATTAATTGCGTCGCTATCTTGCTTCTGGTTGGCTGCATCAGTCCGTGCAAAAGGAGAGCGAAGAAGGTGTTGGAACGAGGGAGAAAAGCGAGAAAGGAGAATCCACTGCTGGTTGCATAGGCTCCGGACTGAAAGTGTCTTTCAGAAGGGCCCATAGCACGCGGTGCAGCCAGCATACGTAAGCGAAGTATATCACGGAATTCAGAACAGGAGCCTGTCGCGAACCCACGGATACAAATCTCCTGGAAAATGGATAAAGAGAAACGAAGAGAGATACCGGAATGCCTGACAATGAGCACAGGATGTTCTCGAGTCTCTGACGGTACGCGGAGTTCCGCAAACAGCTCGTCGAGAGACGAGTTTTCGCGTATAACAGACACGAGAGAGATCGAGCAGGAAGGGTGGCAAAGCGAGCAAGAAAAGAATTGATTTCGCAGAACGTCACCAGTTTCTTGGCACTGGCCACTGGCAACGCGTAGCGAAGGCAACATGGAAGAAAAAGAGTCGCGCACGAGTCGCAGGTACAATCTAATTGGAAAACAAATAAGCTTTCGTGCAACCCTCAGCCCTCCAGTAAACTCTTGTCGCCGTTCCAACCCTCGTCCAACTCACGTAAATTCGTAAACGTACTACTGCGTCAATAGCGAATGCATGCTCGTTAATAGAGGGAGGATTGTGAAAGGAACGATGATTCTTCTGTAAATGGTTGATTAGCTGGTAATTTTGTTTTTTTGCTGTCGGTCGGGTATAGCAATTGCAGAGTTGAACTTGTGACTGTACATTATTTCAACTCATTTTTGCGATATCTGCTTTAGTAATACAATGGATGAACTTAAAACTTAGATTCTTAAACTTGAAACATGTTCGTTCACTGCTGAAACAGAGTTATCGTATAATTTGTTTCTTTTTTTGTGACGACCTATTCAGCGTTACTTTATTTATGAGAAAGATACGTTTTATATGTGAAAGATCGTTATTAATATTTTTGGATGAAGCCACGCATATTCATTACTGGGAACATAATTCCGCTCTTTGAAACAAAAGAGGGAAAAAGAGAACCTCAGGAGAGCGCGATACGAACTTTTAATCTACGAAAATCTCTAACAGTAGAGGGCGCATTCATCAGATAAAAGACCCTATTGTATTCAACACTATCCATATTTAAATCACCAAATTTTTATCCGCTGCATCATCTTGCTACATTTTAATAAGTCCATTTTGCATTTTAATAGATTACTTTATATATGGTACGCTTCATTTTTAATTAAGTTTCGTTACAATGTCACAAAAATTTAATTTCTCCAACATTTATGCGCGAATACGCTTATCTTTGATGAAAATATATGAAACTGCTTGTAAAAAAGATAGAGACAACATGAAATTTGCATTAACTCGTTATCCTTTATTACTGACTTGTATTTTTCATCCCTTACACATTTATTTTGCTTTCTTCGTTCTACGTAATTTTTAAGTTTTCAGATTAATGTTTCTCTTATTCAAATCCGGCAACTTACTTTTCTGATCGCTATATTTCTAAAAATTTGATGGGAAATATTTTCTTCTTATCGTTTTGCATATTATTTCTACATATTCCGTAATATATAGATCACGGCTGTAGATCAATTACTGCAAAACTGATAACGCAGATAATATAAAAGATTTGCATTTTACAAAGCTATAGAATACTCACAGTTGAAAATGACTATATTAATTTTACCAGTTACGTACACACGTCGCCGTATTAATTATCTTCACGTATTAATTTTCCTCCGATGTTGCAAAATCGATGTACAGCTCCATGAAACTAATAATTTAGCTTCGCGATGACTTCGCGACAGGCGTCGAAAATTATCTGCTCGTCGAAGCAATAGCGTGCAATTAATGTCATTATTACTAGGTAATTGGGAATTTGTTCCGGTAAATTTCTGTTCTATAAACCGTGAAGTAATATTGACGCCCGATAAATGACGACGATAACATCACATTCGGTTATATACGCTCGGATTTATGGAACGCTTTTGTTCCCTGCAACTTTTCTTACCCTGAAACTACACTAATAATATGGTTCGAAAATCTAGATCCATTCGTCATGCCGATAACTTAATCCGATATTGTAAAAGCTTACCATGAAACAAAATTTTACCTGATTATTATGATTTTATGATTATTATTGTAATAAAAGTCTTGTAATTTCTATGTACATGCATATTCGCGGATTGGTTCGAAATTTCCCCGATATAATCGTCTCAACCAATCTAAGATAATCGAATGTCTCAGAAAAACAACAAAGGAGAGCATCTTTGTTGCGCGTTAACGCGTGTATCGCTCGTTACAAATTTTCAATGTTTCAATAGAACCGCATATACTACCGCAGTTAGCCTGAGAACAAGAGTAGCAGTGGAACATTGTATTCAACGTTTACATGAAAAGAAAGAAAGAGAACTGTATGGCGTAGCTAGGGCAACGAATACGCGAGACAGCGTTGTTCGTAGTACACAAATGATAGCGCGACGACCAAGGAGAGTCGTAATTGTTTCGATGCTGTAATGGGGATCCTTAAGTAACTACGCTACGATGTTCCCACGTGCGGGTTTCCTGCGTGTTCTGTATATATTCGGGCGCAGTCAACGACACGTGAAGTCGCGTCTGGGGTCAGGTCGGCGCTCCCTCATGCGTGCTTCCTCCGCAAGGTTCCCACCCATTGACAAACCAGGAATACACCTTTCTCGCCGGACCTCGCTACGTGCAAGGAACTTCCGATGACCTCCAACGACTCTGCCGAAACTTGAAAAACTTCGGAACGAACAGTCAACCGGAACACCCGATCCCTTACACCTAAGCGTAGTTTGCTCGAGGGAAATCTTACCAGAGTCTTTTTACGGTTTTAACGATCGCAGGTGTTTCTCCGTAAACGGCCCTTTTCTCCACTTATCTCCTTCCTCAAACGATCGTACGTAGTTCGCGTATACTTTGTCATATTGTCAAGTTTCGCTCTATTTAACACATCGCGGTGCCCAGATTTTTTAAACGCGTACGCTTTAAAATTGTAGGATATTCTAGTGAGAGTATCTTCATATTTGTTGTTGATATCTGCTGCTTAAAAATTACAGATATGGATGATTTTATTGTATTAATCAAACAAACAGAAATAAGGAGTTTTTATAAACTAGATACATCGATATGTTTTTTATATAATTCTACAATGAAAATTGACTTCGAGATAATCATTAAAAGGGAGATATATAAACGCAAGAAATAGGTATAAAAATGAATGTGACACGGAGAACTATGAAATTCAACACACGATATATCCAATAATGGCATAATTCTTTATTGGTTTCGTATATAGAAATCTTATCAATTGTAAAGAAATTTGTTGAAAGTTACTTCAAAAAAGCTATCGCTTTGTAATGCGCCGGGAAGTTTACCGTAGAAGTTGCTGAATCAAGAAGCGCGCTAACTTTGTGTAGATTGTAAAACTTGAAAAAGAAATTTGCTCGAGATTTCCTTGACTTCTAAATGCTTTGAATCTTTCAACTACATTGTGTAACTTCTATTCTTTCGATGTTTCTATTATATAAGTTTGATCCGGACGAAGTTCAGCGGCGTAGTGTTTTGTTACATTCTAGCTATTATTTCAATATTAAATTCCCCGACTAATAATCTGAAATGTAATTAAGTTAAACGATTCAATAACAACAGTTTACGTTTGATATAAAATATTTGCGCTCGACAATCATGAATTTCACGCGATATTTCTTCCTTGTTTTCGCTTAATTTACTTCCGACTACATATTTTCGAGAATTCTAAAAAGCATCAAATTAATTTCATTCCATTACCAACTAACTTTATCATATATTTTTCGTATAAATTTTCGAAAGTTGTTCGATTACCGTAACTTCTATCGTAATTGGTTCTTTAAAATCCATCACTGGGATGTTTTAATAACCATCACGTCCATTACCTCTACCAGCTCAATTATGTTCGCGCCGAATTACGTTCGATACGATTATATTTATACTGATCTAAATTCGATACGGAACTACGTTATTTACTCGCATTTAAATTATTTCCATTACATTTGTTAAATAGAAATGTTTCGGCCATAATTTTGGCTAAATTAATACATCAAAATGCAGTACCATAAACAGGATTGTCAATAGGTGTTCAAAATAAATGGATCCTCTGTTAAATGAAAAGATGAGAAGTACTTCACATGATTGTAATCTCGTTAACTCTTCGACATCACAGACGTAACAAACAATTCGATACGAAATACCAATGCACTGGAACACTATTTCAACACAACCAAGTACACATTACACATCGATGTTCCATGAGGAACATCTGAGCGTTGCAAATGCTTATCGAACAGACTGCGCCCTGTTACAGCAGTTATTAATCGAATCACTGGACCTGACGTTACGAAATTTGGAGCCAAACCAGGTACAAGAAGTAAATGACGCGACAAGCAACTTTCGACTATGGTGTCGTGAGATATAGAAATTATAAGTATCAAATAATAACGGAATTGCTGTAGATTCAGCGTTACCAGATTCGTAGGGGAATTAGTCGCAAAATGTAAATGATACAATAGGAAACGTTGGGTAACAATATGTACACGCTGCTAAAACTTTGGAACCACCGTTGATTCTACACCGTATCACACTGACTAAAGTATGATAAAATATTTGCAGTAAGATAATAAAATTTCAAATTAATTTCGCACACGCGCGATATTAGATTTTATGCGAGTTTACACGTGTTTAAAAAATCAACTAAGAAAAAGATAATACAGGATACAACAGTACGCTAAATATTATAAATAGTATTCAAGTAACAAGATATATATTACAATGAACGTTATTATACAATTATGCAAATACTGCTGGATATTTATCCGTTATTATAGGTAATTTGTAGAAGTGCGTGCACAAGTTAGTGTTCTCTAACTAGATCACACTTAGCCAGCTTTCCACGAAATTCCCGTGCGCGCCGGTTCATTCTCCACGAGTATACAAACCCGTGAAGTTTCACGTATAATTAAGAAGATACTATAGCGTAATTAAAAACTAAAGTTAGAAGCACTCTCGTTGGATCGAGAGATGCTCTAGACTTAGTTTGTCTGTATGAATTAGCACGCTTGAAATTCGATAACGGCGGTACAGTTTATTGTCCTAGAAAATTAAGACGAGCTATTAACTCGTAGATCATGAAGGTTAGAATATATAGTCGTTTAAATTGGAGCGCGTCACGAACAGGAATCATGGTTTATCACGGAAAATGTGTATCTGGTGGTATTCATTAAACCGCTGCTTGCTGATAAACTGTCGAACGATCGCATAAATAAATAGGACGCACAATGTGACACGAATCGATCCTCATTGAAAGAGAAACGTGGATGAAACTCCTAATATATCCATAAAAGATGTCAAGCGTCCTAATACTTCCGGAAACCTCATTTTTTTGCACGTGGAGAAATCCTCATGGACACTCCGCTGCTGCCAATAATCGGTAACAGCAGAGTAGTGTCGGATTCTTACCGACTAAAACTCCACGAAGACCATCCTACGCGTATGACAGCAGTGCTCCAGGAACCTCTCATGAATTGTCTTCTGTTGCACCCCTTTCCCGCGTCCTCTTCTTCCAGCCAGTCCTAATAATTCTCTGTCTGTTGAATTTGGCGTTAGGGGGGGGGGGCATTACCCCTAACGTTATCCTACCTTCTAAGTATGATACTTTCGGAAACTTGTGTATTAGAAAATATTGAAAAGGGTTTACATTTCGATATTTATATCTAAGCTTAGTGCGATTTGTCCGTTTTCAAATAGCATAATCAAAATTCACTAACGGAATATATTCAAGCGGCACAAATAAAAATTCTGCAAATTTTTACAAAAATTGCACTTCGAAATCTTCCTGCTGTTTATTCTTTCAATTCAAGATCGAAGTATCCACTACGAAATTCCTATTTGATCATCATAAAAGCATTCGTGCAAACGCGCTTTCACCTTCGAATTGCAATCCCAAAAAGAGTTATCGCAAACTTGACTAGTAAAAAATATCGAGGTTGAAACTTTTTTTACCCTTTGTGCCAGGCTAGTTGCGAAGTATACGTTTGCAGATCGTTTTTCGAAACAACCGTCCTTCGACCATATTCCAATGGTCGTGAATTCATCGGTCGCGGACTTTTTGTTTCGTTCGCATTCATGAAACTATAGGTACGCCCTACTTGTTTAGCTTCTTATTTATATAAAGTGTGCAGATGAGTTTCAGCGAGCTTCTTTTGCCGTATTTGGGAAAGCTGTCGGATTCAATTAAAAGGATCCTGGAAATTGGGTCGAGAGAAGTTCCGCGATCCCCGTCAGTTTGTTGTAAATTGCACGAGATAAATTGGTGGAATGCAGCGCAGCAATTTGTTTTTCGGAAGTTCAAGACCGACCAAATAAACGGACGTTGGAAATAGCCCACTTAATTAAGTTTGTGGTTTCGCGATTCAAATTCAACGCTAATAAATATGCGGTTAGTTTCACGGATTCTTCGGGTTTAACTATATTCGAAGATCATAGGCGAAAGACATAACGAGTCGCGTGGCTTGTCTTTTTACGCAAAGACATTTTTCAATTCGATACGGTGCTGACCAATTCCACCGTAAAGCTATTTTCTTTTTTGATTTTGAAATTAAATATGCGTCATTGTCATCAAACATAATCAATGACATTTAAACGGCGAGAACGATCAACTGGTACATCGAACTGTTATTAAATAATTTCGTTAGTTTCGCCTTTGTGAAATCTCTCGTTAACCTATATCGATTTCCATTAGCTAAGAACCTTCGGTTTTAGTTGAACTTCTAACCAGCGACGTCAAGAGCACACAGAGTTCTTAGACGATCACTCATCTAAGCGGAGCTTAAGTTCGGTGATCAGACAAGCACCCCGATGCTTTCTGCGCGGCAGCGCCGTTGACAAGTCGGTCTTACGCTGCGTCTAACCAACTAACTTCCTAAGTTTCGTCTAGCTTATCCAGGTTGGAATACCTGCAGCGTTTGGTCGCTGCGAAATACAAGCAGAGTAAACACGCCGGAATTTAGTTACTTTCTCCAAATCGCGGATTTGATTAAAGTAATCTCGCTTTACTGCCTCGTAAAGGGCGATAATGATATTGTACGATCTTCGATAACGAATAGCTTAAATGAAATCCCATCAAAAATACTTGATTTCATCGAAGAAGAGAAAAGAACGTTTCCATGATATTGCGGAGTAACTTTGAGATACGGAGAATTTCCTTTGCCAGTTTTCTTAAATTTGTAAACTTATATTTTAACGGAATCTCGGTAACTTTGATAAGAATCGTAGTTTTAAGGAAACCCTCGAAAAGCCTAAGAAATTGTCGTATTTTCTCACGTCAAGGCGTACTTTCACCGCGAATATTTCACGTTAATCCGTTGAGTCTCGTTTCTTTTGGAAATACCTATAGCATATTTATCAACAGATTAAGAAAAGACATTTTTGCTGCTTATCTTAGACCCACCTTTCACATTTCCAATCTTCTAGATCAAATATTTATGAACAGAAGACAAACAGTTGTTCAATCAATCGATTATACACAGAATATCGGCCTAACCCGACAAAGGTATCAGAAAGCAATGGTTATCGTAGCACACGTGATCAACGATAAATCTTTCGGATGTCCAATTGCAATAGGTAGCAACTTTGAAATCGTGCATCACGATGACAGATTTCGCAGTCTTTTTGCAAGCAGTTCAATTTCTTCGAGGCTATCAGAAGCAACGTGGCTCGACCAGCCGATCGCCGTTCCGCTTTTATTTCACGGAACGAAACAGTGTCTTGGACTCCCCAAGGAAGACCAACCCCTTTTTTGCCTGAAGTTACATCCCCTGGGCGTGAAACGTTTCGTGGCGCACAAAGAACTCGACAGGAAGAAAGCTGTCCGCGCGCGGCAGTCCCTTTTTCATTCGCCGTGGAAACACGGTTCTAGCCGCGTCAATAGGAACACATCGTGCCTCGAGTAGAATAATTCGTGGGGAAACGTCGAAAACCGTGGAAAACGCGAAATTAACTGTCGACTTAAAAAAGCTGAGCCGGAGGAGAAGGTACGACCGCTGGCTCTCTATCTTTTCGTGGCAGCTGCGCGAAGCTACGAAGCTACCCGAGAGACAAATGCAGACAACCGACGGGGCGGGATGGAGGCGAGACAACATTTTTATTACACTCCAGGGGTGGGCTTCCTCGAGCAATGAAGCGACACATCACGACTGTACATAGATCAGCCGGGACGAAAGCGGGAGTACAAGCGACAAGAACAGCTAGAAATGCGAATAGCGAGCCATTAAGGTTCGCGATGAAAGCGAGATAAGGCGTTCCTGGTAATGATAATGACGATGAAGACGCGTATGCTTTTGAAAATAGCCTCGTCGTTCAGCTTTGCCACGAGTAGAGTAACATATAGTGGCGACGTTTGAAACTAAGAAATATCGCGGTTATGGTATAAATTTCAAGTTCGCAGGATTTCTTATTTTTCTACGCTATTCCCCTTGCTTTCTGTAGTACTTGGTAGTTTATGGTTGATTTGGTTTAATAAAAAGTAAATAGGCGGGATACACAGAACGATGGGCAAATAGAAGAATTGCAATTGTTGATGGAACGAACAACATATTGCGACGTGATACTTTTGTTTCTTCTCTGTTTGATTTAATTTGATAAAAAATCAAATAGTTGGATAGAATATTAGGTAAATAGAGATGGGTAAAATCGCACGAACATGACGTTACGATTTAAACACATTTTGCTGCTGGACTTGATTTCCGCTTTGTTTTCCCATGTATCTACATATCGAACGACGATATATGGCTTTTCAATCGATTGGTATCACGCTTTCTTTAACCAAATTACTTCGTCGATATAAAAAGAAACAACGCTGTCTCATAATCTAGTGATAAGTTACGCTATTTTCGAGCTACAAAGACGTATTATGTGACATCGCAGCAGCGCAAAATCGTGACCTTTTTCACGCTGAAACCATTAAGTAAAAAGTGGAAAGAAAACGTGAAAAGCGGTTTAACGATGTCGCCGTGGTCAGATAAACATTATGCAAAGCCGAGAGTTATGCAACGAGGGAGTATCAAGTTGTGGTGGACGTGTTAAATGACACGGGGAGCCTTTCTCGTCGCGTACGACACGACGGCCGGCGAATATCCAGGCGTCGCGTCGCATCGCGTCGTTAAGCGAAGCACCACGCCTAAAGGTGAATTCTCATTAGGGCTAGCGCAACATGTCGTTACCAGCAACACTACCGATCCTCACAGTAGGTACGTCATGCACACGCTCGAATTTCGGCTAATCCGACCTGAATCCATTACATCGGTCCTTACTCTTTCCAACAATTTTCGACCTGAAACGTTTCTGGAGCTCTGAACGTTTCCCGCAACAAAATTTTAGCCGCGAAAATGCTTGTACCGAAATAACGACAATCCGAACGATCTCTGAAGCAGATATTCGTCCGTCGATGGTAGATCTCGCCCGCGATTCCACACGAAATATGTACAACGTAGTCGTGTTAAACGTTGTTCTTAGATCTTGGTACGAAATACGTTTTACAAAAATTTGTTTCTAAGCAAAAGGGTACGTCCTAGATAGTATGAATAGTTTAGGGGATAGTTTCATGGTGCACGGAGTGCACTGAGTAGTTGCACGCAGTATTAGCTAGTTGTACAAACTTGTTCGTCTAGAGTTATTAGAGGAGCAATATATAGTCGTTAAGCAGGGGAATTAAAAGGCAGTAATTGATAACGTCATACATGAGATGTGAGTTTGGGAATTCGTAGGATCGTTTGATTTATATCTAGGTTCGTAGGTATCTTAATTAGTATGAAAATTAATATACACTGTCGAACATTTCGGAGAATTATAAAATTGGTAGCATGTAAAAAAAAAAAAGAAAGGAAACAAAATAATAAATGGAAATAACGTAAAAAAATGTCTGATTTATCGATTGCAACAGAGAAGCTGAAAATTTGTGAGTTTATTTCGTTTGCCGAATTTTGTTGTTAAAACTACAGTTTGTTTTTTCAACCATCACGCTGCCTGGAGGGAAACAGTTTCTCATAGTTATAGTTCAAAGAACAATGGTACACATATTCTTTTTAGTTACAACATTTTTTACACATTTCAAAACAGTTACAATTTGACCGTATAGGATTGACAGTGTGTAACGACCTGCAGTGTATCATCCTTTTTTGTGATTCAAAACTCCGGTACTTTTAAAAACCACCGATTTTACCGAGGAGAAAGCAAGGAACGTGCAAACATTTCCGTTGTTCGAAAAACAAATTCGCGCAAAAAGAAAACACGATTTAGTTACATGTTCATTCTACCGACAGCAAACGTGACAAATTTATCAACCAAGAGAAAAACACATGTTATGTATAAATATTTAATATAATAAATATAGATATACATATAACGTATATTAGAATTTTCGGTTGACACTGTACATCAGGCGTGTTAAAATATATTTTAGTATCCTGCACAAGATACAATACAGAGAATACGTGTTCCCTGTAAAAAAAGCTCAGGAAACTCTTTTTTGAAGATAAAATTTCTCCCTTCTTTCAAACTATTCAAATTGCGTTCTATGTATACTGGTGTATTCTGCGTATAAAACAAATTAATTTAATGCCAATTCGTACGAAATACGCACATAATCGTTCTAACGGGTATTGCAACAATACAAAATATTATTTCTTACCTCTCAATTGGACACTTCATACGCTCTCTTAATCATCCAAATTCTGACACTATCCAAACCTCCTACATACCTAACAGAAGACTCAAACGAAATTACCCTGGAGATATACGCGCCTAATAGACTGATAATCTCATTCAATACCCTTCTTTGCTATTTACTTAGTACATTATTACACGTTGACTCGAACAACGTAATTAAAGCTAAAAGGAACCTTAAGACAGGACATGTACAATTTTTATGTATATTTGTAACGTTTATTCCACATCTACAACAGGAACAACAATTTAATATCGATAAAATATCAATAGAGACAAAATAACGAAAATTTTCAAACAGCAGTAGCAAGATTAAAAATAGAAATTCAGTCAATTGTCATGTGGTCAATTATGACGCAAAGATGCGTAATATCAAAGTAATGGTATCGAGCACAGTCCTAGTTAGAGTATCTGGTTACGATTCAAACACGCTCAATCTACATCGCTATTCTACTAAACTGTATCGATACTATTAAATAGTATCGCGTGTCGTTGAAAAATTCCTCGGATCGTCTACGAAATGAATTCTCAACGATGACAGAAGGAAATAGAAAATCAAACGGAGCAGCAACAATAAGAAGATCGTTCGTCTTAAAGCAACTGTTGTCATTGCAGCTCGTTCAAACAATTTCTATCTTGGAGCCGTACTTCCATCGAGCACCCACAATTGCCTCGAAGATACCTGTAAACACTTATCATAGTTATAGTAAGAGGCGGTTTTAGGGCAATTATGCGGTTAACAACTACGATCGCCGAAGTTGCAGGGCTTCGATTAAACGGGCGCTTAGATTATTGATCCTAGAAACGAACCTCTTGTACCTACGTGTGTACATTCGCTGACTAATGACCGCGATTCTAACTCGCGAACAATTAAGACAATCGGTTTCGTAGGTCGCACGGTTAAAGAGAATCGAATCTTAAAAATTGGAAATACGATCACGCGATGGTATACACGATTGTTGTTTGATTGGAAATAAAAGAAAAAAAAAAAGAACATAACAATCGCGTTCAAAATCGTTTGTTATTGAGCTGAAAATCGTATGGAATTGATACGTTCGAGCCAAACAATATCAAGCGAACATAAATCTGCGACGAAAACGGCGGCTGCGTTAAATAAAACGCACGGTTGACTGTTAGCAAATAAATTTTTTCGGTCAAATCCGATTTAGAGAAAAAATGGCTGTTGCTTGATTGTTCCAGTTTGACGTGGAATAAATGCCTTCGTAAAGAAAAGAGAAAATATTTGAAAAAAAATTTGTCGATAGAAAAATATTCATCAGAATTGTCGGCCGAGTGATAATTTTCGTTTCGGTGTTAATTCGTGGATGAGACAAAATCGATAGAAATAATGAAGTATCGGAGCAAAGCAGCTTACGAGGAAATTCCTGGGAGTTGTAGCAACGGAATAAATTCTTATCAAAAAAACTTATGGTTTCTTGTTTTAATCAGCCACTCGATGTTCAGATTCGAAGAACCGTGAAAGAACTAAGATACTTACGGTATTATTCTTGTACTTTGCAACACTTTTATCCCGTGTTTTATTCTCTATACCTTCTGGAAATACTTCCAAAGTTATTAGCAACTTGTAAATTCATATTGCACGATATTATAAACTTTAAAATAGTAGGAAGTTATATCGCTAAGGATATTTTACTTTATATTTGAATCTTCGTGTAATAGCTTGTAAATAATATCCATTTCTTTTTCAATACTTTGTATCTTTTTGATCATTTCGTGTATCCTATAGGTTTTTTATTGATTAAAAGTTTTCACAAATGCACAAATATCTGTAGCCTAATCACGCCGACTAAATCCTCTCACCAAGTATTATATGTTCGAATATATTTAACGCGCCGATCAAGCTCGTACGATACCGAGAATTTTCTGGACAGATGTGTTTCCCTTTTACAAGCCTCTACCTGCTATTCTTGTTAAAATTACACGACAAAATAACGTACATGCTCTTACGAGATTACGGGAGAAATTTATATTTCCTGCCGTTTTCTTTTTTTTTTTTTCATTCTATTCGATGCTTTCAGATGTTACATTTTAGAATTGATAGATTGCAGCGCTAACAAGAAAATAAGTCGTTCTTAATTTACCGCTCGAAATAGACTCAAAAAAGTAAATTGCAAGATTGATCGATTCAGGATCAAAGAAACACGAGTCTTTGTAATATAATATATATTTCATATCAGCATAGCAATTTGTACGCTCTCGTTAACTTGAACCAAAAGTGAAGCGTCGTGTTCTTAACAGTTCGTATCTTCATCAAGATAACCAAGTTGTCAGAACAGCATCTTGTACATGTAAACTTATCGAAGACACTACCTCTATGGAGTAAAACCAAGCACAAAGCATTTCTCAAGAGGGAAGTATCCAACTATAGTTGCGAGAAGAAAAACCATGATCCGTGTTTGTTTCCCTTCCACTGACATTAAGGATCAACATCATTAAGAAACTTGAGGAAAATTGTTGGAAGTAACTTCCTCGTGGTTTCTAGGTGGCATGTCTATGTCTAGAAAATTGATCAAAATTCTAATATTCAGAATAAAAGTGATTCTATAGATCTTGTCGAATAAATAACGTACAACTTTACAATATAATTTACATAGATACATATGTAAAACAAAGAACGAGTAATTTCTACTTGCCTCGTGAACTAATCTTTCGGAGAAGTTCAGAGCGTGAATATTTATGACAGAGAATAGTAGATATCAACGGAGGAGAATGCCTCGATAAAAACCAGGTTCTACTACGAGGACCGAGATTAAGTGGATTCAAGCAAATTAAGACAGACCACTCGTAAACTCCAGGTGCTACGCTGTCTGACTGTGAATCGTTCTACCGGGGGCTTCCTGCTGAAAACTCTACGAATCTACATACCAAGCAGTCAGTGTCTAATTATCCAGGTACTTACTATGTTCGTTAATCTACAAATTACCGAACATACTAAGCAACTGTAGACGTTAAAGCGATTCAAAGAGATACTGGCGTTTCTTTCAATTTTCATACTCGACTACATTAGAAGATTATTCATCACGGACTTTCGTTAATTAGTAATATTAATGTTCAATCTTGGATACCGCGGGAGATCCAATACGATTGAACACACTGTCTAAACGATAGCTTATTAGACTCTATCCACAACTCGATCTACCACGTTACAGGAAAAACCAATTCTCCATTAACTTTCGTGCGAATTACCGACCAAGAGCATCATTCAAACGCATCTCCAAAGGTGCATAGACTATCGGCTAGCTACAACGTGTGGCTTTTAACTTCTCGCTATCTCAAACGACGGAAATTCAACACTGGTAACTATAAATTCCGCGATAAAGCGAAAAAGGGGGTCGAAAGATCGGCGTGTACACGGCAAGAGCAAATCGAAGAAACGGATCACGGAGTTTGCTCGTTAGCAATTTCGCGGACGACGTGGTTGGCAACAGGAAATATGAAGCCGACCCAGGCGAATATACTCGGTCGTTGCTCGGCTCAGCCTCTGAATCGGCGAACAATCGTCGAGGAATACGACGAGAACGCGATATACATACGCGCGAATGCGATTGTCTGAGTGGTGGTCGAGCCGCGATCCTCGCCCAAAACCACCGCGACCAGCCTCAATTTCCCCCTTTGCTATTATTTCGTGAAACGGATAGCGATAAAGTGAACTTCGGTTAAACAAACTTACACCGGCCGGGACGTTTCCGTGGGCAAACGTTTGTTCCGTGGCCGAATGTTTATTCACCGGGCTTCACCAGGGACGCTTAATGCGCGCCACCGGTGATGCACGTGTTACGAAATCACCAAATTTTCCACGAAAATCGTATAGCACTTCTGGCTATGCTATAGCTGTAGCTACGGCTACGCTGTTATAAAGTTAATTGATGGTTTGTCGCTCTTGCGATCATGTTGAATTATTTATGCGGCACCGCTACCGCTTAAACTGAGATCCACGTGACTCGACGACCGAGAAGTTCGATTGCACTCGCGGAACCTGATGGAAAAGTTAGCCACGGTTTGACGTTGTTTGGAGATACACGTTTTCGCCGATTCTGTAGCTATGCGAACTTTGGTTAATCGAGCACGTGTATCTTAAAATCCTTTTTTCAAGCCTTTCTTTGATAAAAGATAGAAATTATTTGCCTCGTGATATTAAGATACGGTGATTACGTAAAATCTGTTCGATCGAGCAGGTATACTTAGAGATTTATTTTTCACGAGTTTTTACTAAAAAGTAGAAATTCCCCCTTTTTACTAAAAAATAGAAGTAAGCGAGTGGTATATACGAGAACATCTCCGCTCACGCATCTAGCCTTACTAAAAATCTATCAAAATCGTGTATTTTTCACGAGTTACATAGGTACAAATAAAATACAGATAAGCAAAGAAGCAAAATATTTAGCAATCTCTTTTATCCAACCTCAGAATCTATCCTTCTACATTATCAACCTCGTTCTTCCTGGGAATAACTTGCAAATAAACAAGACGATCCATGAAAAACGAAACGCATTTGTAAATCGTAATTCGTGAAAAAGGTCAGCCAATCGAGAGACATCGGTAGGAACAATTATTTTTCGCTCGTTTTCGCGAAATAGATATTTAACAAGCATTATCGACTTTCGGAAAAGCGAAGTTGCATCGTCGAGTGGAAAACAGCGAGTGTTCGGACACGCGTGTAAAATTATTTCCGCGAGACAGATTTCAACCTTTACAATTGGTGTGCCCGTTGGATTTTGTTGTATCAGCGGCTCGTCTTTTTGCCATGAAACATTTTCATCGTTTAATGACGTGTACCGTGAAATCCAGTAACGAACCACTTTCGCGAGAGCGCGGTCTCGTTCGCGCTTTCAATATCCATAAGAGCGGGCAGGTTGGACATTTTTTTGTTCCGCTGAAAAACGGAAACTAATTACGCAAACCGCGTCACGATGCAGTAAATTCGAATGCAGAGGCAAAATTACACGCCGGCTATTTGATCCGCGAGCTTTGCAAACGTTTAAGAACCACGTCATAGACTGTATTCTTCTAGGGAAAAGTTTTTGCTGCGAGAAGTTCATTGCTTGAACCATTTCGTGTAAATCGAGTTTCCTCGTTGTTTTCGAGTGTGACAATTTTAAATCTGCAATTTTAACGTACAAAGATGATATCCGGTTATTTGGATTTGTCACTCGAATTACAATGTTTTTCATCATTTTGAAATTTTACTTGATATTTTATGAGGATCATTCGAAAGATGGAAGAATTTTTTTTATTATTATTTCATTTGTAGTTTACAATTTGTCCAGCTGGACATTTGGTAAATTTTGTTAACTTAATTGCTAAATAACATGTGGATATTTATTTCTTTATTTATATATTTTATTTCTTTAGCGTGGTCAATGGGGTGTTTTCTTTTTAGTCTTCTTACTATGAGAGTAGTAAGTATGAGCAATCTTTTTACATTTCAAACGGTATCTTCCTATAACGGTTTATCGAGAAACGCAGTAGTCGAAGAATCGAGAAGTCTAGAAGTCGAAATTAGAGATTCGTGAATTTTTGTAATTGCCAGAAAAATCATTTATCGTACTGCTAGAAATATTTCAATTTCTTCGATGTTCAGAAAACCAAATGAGTTTCACGATGAAGTTTAACTCGATCCAACCGAACTGGAAGGAAAAATACAAAGATATTAAGAAGCATGAACCATGTAAATTATACAAGAAAAATAATGCCACTGAAATGTTCGACATAAAGATCGAATTAGTCTTCTTCGTAAAGTTACATGTACGAGATATTTAATCTGTAACGTGTTTAATCTGTCAAGTGACTTGAACTGTGTTATATATTGAGAATTTGTGCCTCTGCTCGTGACTCTTATATAAATTCATATATCCATTCGGCGTGTTCGGAGCAAGTGACTGTCGCGAGCAGACGTAACGATATACCGATCAAGAAGCTGTAGGGAACATCCATTCAAAATTCATATGATTTAAGAGGTTGAAATGTCGTAAAAATGGAATTGACATTCTTAAGATTCATCGATAAAAGTACTAAAATAAAAATTGATAGGAACTGTAGGTATCTACGTCAATCGACTCTTTATTTTAACTGACATTTTTAACAGAGAATCTCGATGTATAAATACAAGTGGAAATTAGATATAATTGAACTCGACACGATAGCCTGGTTGCCTAAACGGTATTCTTGTAAAACATCTATGCGCCATAAATTGCTCGCAATTTCGATTGGGTTAATAGCCTAACAAAGAATTCAATTATCACTGTCCAACGTGGTTAAAACGAGTCAAAGAGTCTGTCGCAAGATAAAATCACGGAACGAGAACCGTGGATCGCACGCAATCAAAATTCACCGAATCGATGTCAATTAAAGTGAATTACCCGAGGCACGCGCGTGTACCAACTTCGCGCGATCGCTCGTGAGAACGCAAACAAAACGATAGGGAAAAAGAGAGAAGGGAAAAACAAAACCTAGTCGAAAAAAATACCTGCCTATTTATGCATTTAATTATGCAGCCGCGATACACCGTCGAATAAACATCGCGTGTGCAAGTTAGCCCTTGATTAAATCCGGTCTCAACGTAGTGCCAAGAAGCTTTATGCGAGCAGCCTGTCTCGAGGAAAAAATGGCGGAAGACGGGGCTGAAAGGGTTGTCGACAAGCAGGCCGGCAGAGTGGAAAAAACCGCCCCTTTGGAGTTTCATAAAATGCATGCACATGCGTGAGCGCGGTGCATGACGAAAATTGTGAGACAACGGTACGACGTTCATGGAGGCGGGGTGGGGGATGTGTGAAAAATGCGAAGGTAGCCCCGTTGCCAAGAAAACAGAGAAAAAGAACCGCTGCCGTTATTGGAATATTAAGAAAAAAAATTTGATGTGTAAGGGAAAAGCTGTTTCGTAGTTAAAGTCGCAATTTTAGTTTCTATTATATCTCGTACGACGCGGAAAATAAAAATATGAAAAATAGGCTTGAAATTTTATAAGATGAAGAATGGTACGTTGAAAATAGGCGAGTGATAAAAGATAGGTAATACGAGTGAAATATGGTTTCTTTAGGGTGGATGATATGAAAGTAGAATTGCAATTTTGAAAAAGAATTTGAGAATAAAGATATAAGTTCGTATGGATATACATACATATATGTAGTGTTTCGCGAAAGTTCTTTTATTTGAACGCTTATCGTAGAAAGCTTCTCTGTATATATCGCGCGTATTATACGAAAATATTGCTTTTGATAATTCATGTTGCGGATACGATCTCTCAATGGGATTAATCAATGGAAAGTATATAAAAGTGAGAAATACGTTTCGTTTGGAACGTGTATAATAAATACAAGGAACGTAATTTCTGCAGATTGCAGACGTATCAGACAAAACGCAATCGAGACATTCGTTCGAACGAGCGTGTAAAGAAAGGGTGCATTCTACGGCAAATGATTGCTTCGACTCGTCGGGATGTAAACAGTAATTTATCGTAGCCCAGACAATTCTATGAATCCGCCTCGCTTGAACCTTCGAGACAGCCTCTGAAAGTATGCAACTGACCGTTCTTAAAGCGCTTTGGTTAACCCGTTTCTTTTCAAATATCAAGCAACTCGACTTCAAGTTGTTGAGCTTTCTACTCGAGATGCGAACCTAAGGGAAGCGAATTTTTACACAATGGCAGAACTTTTTGCTCCGACCTTGGTCGATCATTCCGTAACAACTGAGAAAAGCTAGTTTCATCGGCGTGTTTTACGAATTGCTCGTTCCACGCGTTTTCAGATAAAATATTCTACTATATGTATATATTATTTAATAAAATAATGTGATATATGGAAGGAGATATTCACGTACGATAAATTTGATCGCTTTAAGAATAGCTGAAAATGTTTCCCGTTCTATTAAATAAACAATTCTGCTTCTCGTATTGAAATCGCTTATCAATGGCTTGCCAATGTATTTTGATACTTTGTTCCTTAAAATGCAAATACAATTTTTTCTTTTAAGATCGATCGTATCTGAAATTTTTTACAGGAAATTTTTGTATAATCTTTCTTAAAAACAAACCCCCGCGGAAAAAACATTATTCTATCTTCTATCATGTTTTCAACCCACGTATTTTTAAACACGATCATCCTTTGCCTCGTTGTACCATCAGTTGCAGAATACACTGCCTATTAAATTTTCCTAGTTCTCTACGCCAGTGATAATTATTGGAAATACATTAGTAAGCAATCAAGTAAAAATATTTTATATGCAGAGGAAACAGCCATCGAATACAGCCGAGACTAATCAACAGTTGCAGATGAACCTCTATAAATTCCGTAGAAATCACACGGAAAACGGATGTAACTCTAACATTCTACATTTCTGACAAAAGAACTACCTTGCTCGTAGGTACACCATGACTTCCAGCAAGCTCCGTGTGCCCAGTGCGGTATAATTTAATTCCGTGAAAGTGATTAAAATTCTACGCCTGTTAAAATCCACTTGTGAAAGATTGCTCGACTCTTATTCCTCGCCCTAACTCTCTTTCCCCCGTTCTCTCTCTCTTTTCCGTTCCCTCTAACCTTCCTCCCTTATCTGTCCCTTAATTCCTTTCTTGGCTCGTATGATTTTCACCCTCCTCGTATCTAGCCGTCTATCTAGTTATCTCAGTTTCACAATCCTCCTTATTACTGCCGTTTTGCCAGAGAGACTTCCGATCACCGTCCTGATTGCACATAATTGAATTCTACAAACAAGCCGGAACGCCGAGAGAAAAATGATTAGATTCTCGCCAGGCGGTTTCATTCGCAAGGGACGAAGCCGAATTCCGTGCTGACGGATACGCAAACATTTGCATCGGACGACAATGGTACACGAACACGTATCCCGACACGTAAATTGCGATTCTGATCGAACGAGATTGAATCGTTGCTGCCCACTTCGTTTGGTCATTTATCTAGCTGTCTGGTTAATAAGACCGAGAAACGAAGAAGAACCCCGAACGAGTTTCCAGATTAATTTGAGCTGTCGGGGCGTCTCAAAGGTTCTCGGTAATTATAAATATTTATCGTGTTTTAAGAATCCAGTGCACTCTGAAGATTATATAAGTAAAAAGAAAGAAAAAAAAGGGAAGAAAAAACGGGGCGGGAGCGGAGGATGAGGTTGTAGAAGATATCGCAAAGCATGAAGAATTTCGAGGCAAAGAAGATGTTCCGATTCGTTCGACAGCACCATAAATTACGTAGACTTTAGCAAGAGTTATTTACACAATCAAGGAACGAAAGAATCTACAGATTACGTTTGCAACGTTTTCTATTTTTGTATGTTCTAACACTGGCAGGTTTCAAGTCGGACTCTCTATAATTAATCAATACTTCCGGTTGGCCGAGTTTTCTTATTTCCGCCCGAGGTTAAGCACTCTGTGAAATCTTCGCTCGATGTTCGTAACTGTGAGCTTAAAATCTCAACGTGTACATAAAGAGTAGATGTTGCTGCATTTTATCTATATTCCTATTCGACAGTATATACAGCTTCAATTTTGTCTTATTGTTAGTTCGTCATGACTAACAAATAATAAATAATAATAATAACAAATAATAAAACAAAAAGACAAATACAGTCGTCTTGAAATTTATTTCCTGTGTAGTCTGGATCATTTGATACCAACTCATCTGGTTTCATTACATTATAGAATTATGAAATTGAATTGGATTGAATTACAAAATGACGTATGGTTTTATAATTTACGTGGTTTGTAACAATGTATTACCTTAATTAACGGGAAAGTTGTACCAGCATCCTAAATACAACAATGGTAGAACTTAATTTTAAGCGATACCCACAACAGCTAGTGTCTTTTATTTATTAAATTTTACTTTTTTTTTGTATGTGTACTACTTTCCATTATATCAAATCGAAATTTTTTATTTAATTCTAACTTTTTGCGGTCTGGGTATAAAATTTAGACTTGCGTCTTTATTCCCATAAATATTCCATTTTATAATAAATGAAAACTACATTAAATATCTAATGTAACCGGGCACTTGCGTAAACGATTATATACTCGACTAGGCGAATATTAACGTTCTTCTATTTCCGAATATTCCCGGCGGTCTATCCTCTGCAAACGGGCAGATTAAACGCTGAAAAGCGCGCGCATGATTTTCCAGCTCAAACACGATCGAAAAAAAATAAAAAGAAAACAAAATGCGTTTCCTGCGTATTCGGTCCGTTGCGCCGAGGGAAATATCACTGTGTCTACACGCGCTTTAAAAATTTTCTAACCATCGTTGCGCATCCTTCGTTCATCGTTGTACGCGTTATTTGCTCAGGATTCGTAAACATCGGCAAAGCGTCCTCGCGACTAAATTAAATATCGGCGGAACGTGCCGTTATACGGTAAAGGATTCGAGGCGACAAAATGGCCGTGTTTCCGACCGGGAAGAAATCACGCGTGGCCGGCTAAAGCGAACACCTAACATGCAAATTACTTGCGAGTTCTCGTTTCCGTCACATTCGAGGCACCGCGTTTTACACGGTACGTTGTTTATCGATCGGTTCGGCACGTTGCTCGCCGATATACCACCTGACGATCGCTCATGAAAATTTCAGAAGGAAAGTTAGGAAAACGAAGCCGACACGGAGAAGCTAGTCCATCCGTGTCGTCGCGGAATCCCGTTAAAATGGCTGTTTTCAACCGGCAAGACAGACACCGCAGCGTCTCTTTTACTTTCAAATGTAATTTGCGATCGGCTACGCCTTTCGCTCCGTTTAATGGAACTCCTTGATTATTTAGTATCGTTCTAGATTAACGTTTACTCTCGCAATACCGGTACAACCGTTTGCATGGCGAATAAACGAAGGCTTAATTGACAATGAAATTTCTAATAAATAGAATAATACACATTTTTTTCCTATGTAAACTCGTTATATTTTACGGTTCAATTTGACACGGAATAACAAGTTGCAGTGACGAAGTGGTTGAATGTCTAAGTAATTGTGAATCTCCTCAGATTTCTTGGTCTTTTTGCTTGAAAAGAGAAGATATTTGGCAGGGACTTTTCCATGTACCAACTACATTTCAAATACGAAAACGATACTACTCCAATAATCGACGCGTTTAGAGTACTGTTGGAACTACGCTGAAGAGAAAATTCTCCTAGCTTCGTTACGATTACCAATCGAAAATAATAAAAACGTAAAGATAGGAAAGATTTATTCGTCGTGTTCTTTTATCGCAAGATATATGTACACATTGGTTCAATGAACTCTGCCATTAATATAAATAACCCGGACGCTTAAGTCGGAATTTAGATCACATAGCAGCGAAGTTGACAAATACCTAGGACTTAATTAGAGCGATTAAAAAGTACAACAGGAAATTGTAAATACGTTAGGTAAGCAGCGCACGACGTTTAGAAAGTAAATTACCTCGTTTTTCGCCGTTTCGTGAAAAGACGGAAGAAAAAAAAGAAGAGAGAAAAGGGTCGCGATAAAATTCGCTAGTCTGCGAGAATCAGCAAACATTCGAATAATTCACGGTTTAGTAGTTTCTCCGCGCGTCGTCGCGGGACGTGTCCTCGAACGAACCCCGTCATTAAAAGTATCTCGCGTTACCTGCGCGCATTCATATATAATTCGAGGCCTCATACCGGAACGCTAAATTATCCTGCATTATTTACAAGCGGAGCATTTAACGATGTGGCCCCGTTTAGTCTATGGAATACGTCTCGCCCTGATCTTAATTACATACATAGGGCGCACGTGTTTAAAAAACGAAGAAGAAGAAGAAGAAGAAAAAATCGAGAAAAGGTCAAATAAAGGAAAGAAATAAAATAAATAAATAACGAGGAAGAAACGACATTTTACGACTAGAATCTCGAGTGGTGGCAAGCGGTGAGAATGAAAAGGAAGGAGAACGAAGAGAAAAAGAGAGCGAATCGTGCACTCGTGAGCCGATACGCGACGACGAAAGCTGCCACGCAAAAAATAAGAAAAGTGTAAAGCTCTCGCACTGAAAATGTCTGCCGCGGAAACCGGAGCACTTGTCGTTACGCTCGCTAATGAGGGCGAAGCACTCCATTAAGTCAACTGCGCGGTAACTACGATAGAAACGGGGAAAACTCAACGTCAAGGAGGACTACGCTCTCCTACGCTGTCCATCACATAGCTGTTCCCTTCCCGACCTCAACTTAGCCAAGCTTGAACGTGACACGATCACGAGACAGAGCACCTTTCATAACTAATTGCAAGTTGACGAAAATCATCGAACGTACAATGTACGTACATAACGCTGCAAGTTGCGCGTATATGTATACCCTTGTCTATACTTGAAGAGTGGAGAGAAAGGTAGCTTGTAACTACGCGAACTAATAGTTTTCGGTATTCCAGAAAAACATTAACTTTAATTAAACATTGTATAGGTACTGTCACGATTACGATGAGTTTCCGGATCTTTGCAAGGGTATCTTTGTCGATGGTAGCGAATCGTACCTCTAAAAATCATCTTATCAAATTTCCATCTTGATTATTTTCATGAAGTAACGGCTTCCTCGATAACCTGTAGCAATTAATAGCTCGTTCGGTAGGATACCAATAGTTGCGTTTTGCACATCGCGCCGGTATCTTTTTCCCTCACGATTTTTTCCATCGAGTTGCAAAATAGTTGCAACCGATGGTTTTACGTTTCGCTATCGACGTGAAATAGAAAATATCGTAAATTTCAAAATTGTAATTTATCGAAACGAAACGAGCAATGGAAACGACGAGAACAAGCGCAAACTGTACCATTGCAGACGATGTGGAAGGAACTTTCGAAACGGCGCATCGATATACATTTTATTTCGATAAAAGTTTAAAAATAACTGGAAACAGCGTGATTACGGAGGTACAGAGTTTTTTTTTAACTTTTTGATATTTGTACATATTCAAAAATGGAAACAATATTTAACTATATCCAACGAAATGAAAGTTAAAGGTCTGTAACGTCATGAAACTTCAAAGTATCTATGTTCTTCAAATTTTTCTTCTACGCGATATTCATGCACTGAATAAATTTGTTGCATCTTACTAACGCGTCATTAGAATCAACTTTTATCGTATTCGATCATAAATTTTAGAGCAATTTTTTAACAATTACCAAGTAATTTTTTAAATTTTAGAATTAAAGTTACAATCTCCTTCCCAGAGAAGCGAGCAAAATTTTGACTGAAAGGAGTTAACAACAACGTAACATTCGAATCAAACGTGATAGCCACTGTCGTTCATCGTCTCTTGAAAAAATAATTTCGAAGAAACAAACCATGAGATCGGATTCCTGAACATCGAAGCAGAAAGAAACAAATAACCTGTCCAAATAGGACAGGAATTGAATAAAATTTTGGGGAAGCGTCAAAGCGTATCTTCGATAGAATAAATTATTATTATCATCGGCGCTATGGCGGTGAAACGTTCGCTCGTTTCCAAACAATAGAAATTAAACTTGGTTTCTGGCGAATATCACGGTATTTAAGCCGCAGCATAAATCGTGCTCGTTGGATCTTAAATAGCGCGCCGAAGGCTTCGAGGGTGTTGACTATAATACAAGACGACGTGTTAAAGTTTCTAGAATAAACGAAGCTGTGAATCGTTCCCCGAGAAACGCGCTATGCAAATTTCGAGATGGTCGATGATTCACGGCTGGCGTCACGCATCAAATAAAAATAACGATCTCGATCGTGGCTAATATTCCGTGTTCAGTCGGCCGTGTTTTCTTTCGATTGCTTATTCGACAACCAAGAGCGATTTTGAGGAGCACCAAGAGCTTGCTGGAACGATCATGAAACAGCCAATACCACACCGTCTACTTTCCTCTCAAACTCGTTGCGAATCGTATCAAATTGGCAACCTGCTCGATAGCTTTTCACGGACCAGACGAGTGGATTAACCGTGACTTTTCCTGTGCTCAACGCGACTAAAATAGGAGGACGTTTTAATGAGTCAGAAAAAGTTCCGGTTAACTACCGGTTCGTTGTATCAGTTTGCGTTGCACAAAAATTTTCTTTCACAGAGATCCACAGTTTCCAGGCATTTTTTAATGTCTCTATTTTGTTTCTATGAATTTACATGTGTTATTACGTTGGCAAGAAAGATGGTAAGAAAGATCTGGAAAGTTAATATCTGTAAATTAACAAATGAGATGCATACATCGTAACAATAGATAATCTGCAAACTTGATAAGAGACTAAACAGATAAACTACTAGTCGGCTTTTAAAGCTCAAAGATGCATAGAGAATTTCTCACACTGCGTGTTTGCATATTGTATGTACGAAGCGTATACAGAATTCAGCAAGCTGTTCCGAACCCTCTCCGCTACCATTTTTTGTTACTCCGCATCGCATTACATTTTTACATCAACTTTTTACATCAACAGAACATCGGAATCTTTCGTTTAGAGCTAACTTTTAGTATAATAACAAAATATCATTTACATCTTTATACAAACTACTTTTGTAAATGAAAATAAACGTGCATTAAAAATATAATTATTTACAAAGATACAGAGGGTACTTTCATTATCCGATTCTTTTCTTTGGTGAACGAATAATTATTCATTTTTGCCCAATAATGCTCGCCCAAATCCCTAGAATACAGTTTAAAAGGGAATTTTAAAAATCTCACTTACGTACATGTATCTACAAATTTTTATCGCCAAGTTTTCCCACCATGGAAACATCGTGTATTTAATGCTAAGTTCATAATGGAATATCATAATGGATTTTATAATGGAATAAGGTAACGCGCACCTGTATTCGTGTATTATGGCGATTTAATTCCATCACATTTGCCACCGGCCACGAGCTTGCACATTTTATTTTCAGATAATATTAAAATCTTTCTCGGTCGATTTTCCAGCAAAAGAAATTTTATTCGAAGCGTCGCGACGCGACGCGGCGACGCCACGCCGCTAAGTCATTCATCGAACCATTATCCACGAGTGGTTTTCAGCTCGTCAGAGGTTACACGCGATTTACAACGATTTCCCAACCGCCCTCCCCCCGCCTCACGACCGACCACTTAATTTTTCAATAATCGTAAAGCTGAGAAGATCTGGAATCGCTTAAATTTCATCCGTGCATAACGAATCAACGAAAATTCATTACGGTTCCGTGAGAAGATCACTCAACAGATTAGTCGTATCTTTATTGCGCTGCAATTATAGAGATGCTATCCCGTAATACATACTTGGCGATCACTTATATGGCACACGCCAAGCGGTTCAAGCAGATTTTTAATGAGGCTCGTATAGAAAACTTCAGAAACTCTAAGCTCGTTGAAATTCCTGGCTGATGTGGCATTTCGCGCGCATAACGGCCGTAGCAAATTCGAATAAACATAGAAATTAGAGAAACGCGAGAGCTGGCTCGTATTGCAAATTGTTCAAATTATTTCGTCCACTGTTTTCAGCCGCGGGTGGTGTACCATAAAACGCTTACGTTAATTCGCAATTAAAAATAATTATTGTATTTTAATAGGGGAAAAAATTAACAAAAATGGAGGTTTTATACGGTGAGAGATTCTGAAGTTTCAAATTTGTGAAACGCAGAATGAAGATATTATAATATTTTCGTTGTATCTCCTGGCTACGTTGTTCGCTAATAGATTTCAGATTTTTATTCGTATAAAATATCAAAAATATACCTATTCACCGCAGTATTTAACGAATGAAACTCTGATTCCATCTGGCTTTCATTCTTTTGATTATATTCGTGAAAATGTGAATTTGCATAAATGTCCGCGGATTATTAATTTCAAACCTGAGACAGTATAATGCACATACAACGTAATGATATTCTGCAATATGTGGTATCGCGAGACGTAACAAAGGCACGAATATCAACTGCGATATGAATTATGATGACGATAACCTTGAATGTTGCATGAATGGGTGCCGTTTAAACCGTTCGAAGTACCACGCAAGGTAGCTCAGTAGTTACGTTTGTCAACTAAACAATAGGTAACAGTTGCTTAACAATTATCAACTCTTCAAACTATCTAAGCGAAATAAATTGCTGTATGATCTGGAAGAGAATGTCGAGCATCGCTTCGAATATGACATTTCGAATTCAATTCAGCCAGGGTCCTACGAAATTCGATTGTTTCTACGACTGATCGCGCAAAAGTTCGATTACCTCGCGTTTCGAGATTTCGGTTGCATCGCCATTGATCTTCGGCGATTTCCTAAACACGAAAAGACGAAGAGTACAGAAGTTGTCTTTTCCTCGTAGTCAACGGAGAGACGTTTTTGGGGAAAAACGATACAAGGCATTTGTCCTTTTCAACATCGAACGAAAGTTTGGCAACGATAGAGAATTTCTTTCAGAGCTGCTAGATTTGGTAAAAACTAATTTCTTTCCTCTACTTCTGAAATTACTGGATAAAAGCAAGTATACAAAGTAGAAGAGACGAAAAGAAACTCGATGCAAAAGTTGATACGATCGTATATATTATGCTCTACACGGCTGGGACAGATTATACCTCGAAATAAGACAGAAAAGAATGTTAGGAGTTAAAATGAAATAGTACAAAATAGATAAAGCACATACATATATTCCAGAATACATTTTTACGTTTTTCGTCCATAAAGCGTCCAATTATTGATCTTTTCCTCCAGTCGAATTCCATACTTTTGACTATATCTGGCCGAACATCTAAAATTAATCGCAAAATATATTTCCTTCTTACGCGTCTTATTTCATCTTGCCGAGGAAAGGATTTGAAATTTTTAAACGTTAAACTCGTGATACACAGCCCGCAATTAGAGCGCCGTATTTTAATTGAACAGGGTCGGACGTGTTCCAAATTTTATGCCAAATATCTCACCGAACAATTCCACCGCCATGCTTCTTCGCCTCGTCAGGCGTTTAATTTAATTTTTAATTCCAACGGTGAAAATTTCTTTCCCCGCCGTGTCCCCGATCCGCGCCGTTGGCTGATTACGCGAATTAGCGGTGACGTTTATTGGTAACCGGACAGTTTTTCATTTCGACCTGTCATGAAAACGCGCGATGGACAACGCGAGCCTCGTTATATAATACGACGATGGCAATGCACTCGCATGCCGTATTCGGATAATTGTGCTCACCGTAAACCTGGCAATGTTGCATCGGCTCGCGTGCAAACAGCTGCATTGATTGCGGAATACGCGAATATGTACCTTCGAGGAAATCACGCGTATCCATCAGAAAAAGTTGCAACCTCCGCCAGATTATGCGATTCAAGTCGCATTCTCTATTCTTTTTTTGCGATTCCGTGAATTTCCGGATTCACTCGAGGCAATTCGATATCGCGGAAGCATTTTGCTAATTAGAATGGCGTGACAGCGACTGACCGAAGAGTTCGAAAGACTCGGTGCAGACGTGATACAGTAACTTCTGAGGAATTCGAAGGGAATTATTGCGTCAAAGGAACGTAAGCTTCTCCTGGTTTTATGGAATTTTTTAATAAATATGGCATATAATATTTAACTATGTTCTGGAATTTAAAAGCAGGTAAAGTTAAAATTTTGCGTTGTCATAATAAATTCTTTCCTGAAAAATCTACTACATTAGACAAGATTGCTCTTGATATCTGAAGCATTAATGTGGCATTAATAAAAATGAATAAAAATTAATAAAAGCTCCTGGCTAGTCGAGTATGTAATTGAAGCTAATTAACATATTCGCTATGACGTAACCCATAGATGATGTATCACGTACATAATATTAATAATTATAAAGAATCAAAAACGCGAGAGAAATGATTAAAAGCACACGAGTAAAAGAGACCAGAGCAAATCGATACGTTTTTCAATTATATTTTGTGGTTCTGCTTAAAACAATGTAATATACCGTAAACCAAAAAATGTTAATTCGTTCGATTCATAATAATTAGAATCTCAGAAGTGTTTAAAATTCGAGCAATAACGCGAAAAAGCTGTGAAAACGCTCCTAAACATACATGTAAATTCGAATAAAACTTGCAAGTGTCAATTTAATTACAATCGTGTGATTTGCATGAAATTACAAATTTACACGGAATTTACGTAAAATTACAATTCGTATCGTACTATACGCGTGACTTATTTGCGACACAAAACAATCACAAGTAGTTTCTTGTTTCGTAGTACGACATACAGTTGAGTTATTTCGGTAAAGGAGACAGTATCAGTAAAGTGTCGCAGAACGTCGCACTGCGCGAAATTATAAGCATGTTCCGGTCCGCAGGATCGAAGGAAAACTCGCGCGGAACGAGGTCGTCGAACGGAAAGGGAGAAACAAGGGCCGCGAGGGAGCACAAGAGTCAGCAGAGTACTCCGAAAGCTTGAGTGCCACGCGAAAATCAACCACGACACGTAAGAAACGTTGGCGGTTTTACCGTGAGATCTTGGCGTGGGAAAATTCTGTCAGGCTTGAATTTAACGTAATTAATCACCCACAGCGAAGAGAAAAACCCGTGCATCTGTAATTTACACGATCATTCGATTTATTAAACGTGAATCTGGTAAAAACTGTGTGCTTACGTCGTTTAATTGAATTTTACTTTATTCGAAGTTAAAAATGGCTATGAAAAATGTATCGATCATTTATTGCTCTTCGTTTCTTGTACATTGCTCCTTCGGACTTTTCATTGCTATAAATAAAATTGATAATAACATTTTTTAAAAGATCACTTTTTCGTACGCTCTGAGACGTATGACTATCAAATATTCAGAGATAGATATATAAGATGTTCTTCGTTCTACTATCGTAACTTCAAATCAAAAGAAATTACGTTTGTATCTTTTACAAGATGATAACGATAACACAATATTTTTCGATCGGACAAAGATGAGAATTTGGATTTACTTATTAAGACTTTTTATAAATTTATCTCTTTAAGGCTGAACGAAGTAAATAAGAATGGAATTAATTTAGAGCTTTTCTCAATTGTAGCAAATCCGATAATTTCAGGAGAAAAAGGCGGACGCTTATAATGCGATAGATCTTAAAGCCAGTTTGTCGAAGAATACGAGCACTGTAAAGGATTCTCTACCCTTTTACAGTTTTACTACTTGTTTTTCCGCTCAAATTGTATTCCAAGTAATTTTCAAAGGCACCGTGAAAAATTGCTCGTAATCGTTGTTTAATCGATTCAATTTCTAGTCGAAATAAAACAAATGGTAATGAGATTAAACGAACTTCCGTAGTGTCGGATGTAAATGAATTGCGTCTGTTGCATCCGATGTAAGTGACAAGCGTTCGAAATAGGCGAAAGTGATCGAGCGGACGGTTTGAATGCGAAGGACCGCTCCAAATAGAGCGTTCCTAGCGTATACCAATGGATTTTAGGAATCCAATGAAGTTTCGGTTGAAAGGAGTTGCATGAAATCGGGAAGCGAGTTTAGCTTACGGTCGTGGGTCAAAGGACGAAGAAGTACAGCCGCGGAAAGCACAAAGTAGGATTAGAATCAAACAGTGATAGGGTTAAACGACGGAGGATTTGCGTGAATTCTAAAAAGGGATGGTTTTAGTTCTCGAAAGCGATATTTTAATAATGTTTGTTCGCGTACTTTCTCGATCGTACGTGTTGGAATATTTGTAAGAGGATGAGGTAAATTGACAAATTATCAGGAAGTTATTAAAATCTTTCAAAATAATTATTATCACGTCGTGAGAATTTCTAATTGTAATAATTTTCGTATTGAAGTACGTTCTTCTTACACAGATTAGCGTACGTACATGTACGAAATGGAAGATTTGAGAAAATTGTTTAACTTCATCGATTGGAAACTACGAGTCGACTTTATTCTCGATTGTACTACTTGTTATTGAGTACGGAGAACTGGCAATTAAGCGTTAAATATGAGAGTTCCCCTACGTTGAAGGTTCTGAAGGTAATAAATGTCGCGCACTTCGTCATGGTACTCTTATCAGAAAACATTATCTTATGCTCCATTTCATAACTCTTTCGACCTTAAATAGTTCTCATTTCGTAGTCGAGATCTAAGCAACACAATGTCGGATCATCAGTCATCTACGTTGAACTCCATCAATTCTGCTGTTTTTGATTCATCGAAGCAAGTGCACACTACTCGTCGTGAAACGAGTTGAATGAGGCAAGTGGCTATAAATAGAGGTGTCGATAGAATTATCTTGTTACGAACGCGCTTAATGCCAAAATTCGTAATCGTAATAGCGTATTATACATAAAATTCCTACGAAATGTTCGAATTAATTGCTCCGATCATGTATAATATCTTAGATAGGAGATTTTCGTCGCATTATGTCAGTTTTATCCCAGTGAACACGACGTTACCGAGAATTGAGTGACGTCTGTGCTCCTGAGGGACCATAGCAATCACGGGAGAGACACGCAAAGTGAATATTGTGATCCAGAAGATCTGAAAACCATGGGAAAGATTACCGAATCTAGATCAACACATAGTATTTCTATAGAAACGAATCGATATTTATACGATCATCGACTTCGCTATAAAGTTTCTAGATTTCACAATGTTTCATATAACACATACAATACACGCATAAAACTTTTTTACGGCGAACGTTTGACAGATACTTATGCGAACTTACTTGCTGAATTACTTATGTGAACAGAGAATCTTGTCAAACATATTTTCACGCCGTAATCAACTACGAAAGTTGAACAATCAGTCAAAATGGTTGTCCTCGATGACGAAGATCGAGGAGCTAACAGTTTCCATAAAAACGATACTGTTCGCATTTAAAAAGAGTTTAATTACCTCTAAAGCTGGACGACGCTAACGAACATTAACAAGAACCCCTGTGGAGCTCGTTACAATCGCGTCTGCTATTTATTTGCATAATTAGAACCCTGTAAAACCAATTATTCGAAATCGTTTTCAGGACACAGTGTGAAACGTGTTTCGTTCGGATTCATAACTCTTTATCCGAGCCGCGATAAATTAGTGAATTCGTTCGGCGTCTAGCCGCGGCGATAAATTAGAAAGTTCCATTATAAAATACGTATGTTCCAGGAGAACGAGAACGAGATCGAGGGCAGAGCTCTTTGCTACTACCGGTGACAGTTTTCAGGACAGTTTTTAACTGTCCCGAGAAGCGGACGCTGCGCGCTGTCCTGCGAAACTTTCGCTCAATTAATTACGCAAATGTAATTCTTGTCCCGTCCCTTATCTTCCGTTTCAATTTTTCCCGATGTCGCGCTCAAACGGGACTTACGCGCTCGTTAACTTCTCTGGCTTCGACGGGACTCGTGCTTTACACTAATTTGTAAAAGAAATTGGTACATTTTGATTCAAGCGACGATAGAATTTTGCGGTCTAGTTACAATTAGACTTTCGGTTAAGTAACGAATTAAGTAACAAATGGATACGAATAGGCGATAAATGAAATTGCTGGGAAACAACGTTCTCTAGAGTGCAGTTTTAATCTTCGCGCATTGTTCTTCGGGTCAATTTGACCTGCAATGCAAATTAGACATTAATAATTTTTTATCAAAATATTCCATGCATGTGAAAATTTTTTTTCGACGAACTTTTTTAGGAACTTTAATTTACACGAAACTTTTGTGTTACTTTTAGTCGTGGAATACCGCTTGTATAAAAACCTTTGGGACATTCCCTATACGATCAGAATTGGCATGGTAACGTACAATTAGAACTGTAGCTAATTAAAATTATCAAAAGATTTACATTATTATATGCTCTTAATTTATCACTCAGAGGTACATGTATAAAAAATGAACATCTAACTAGCGAACAAACTCGACGTGATGCGTATACGAACCTTCTTCGTCGTTTTTGTATCCCACATTCATCATTGCAGTGCATATCGCGTGTTACGGAACACCCTTTATAATTCAAGAATTTCCCTCCCGACACAAATGACAATATCGTACGGCGACACCAACCATAAATCTAGACAACCACCCATCAAAAATCCTAGTATCCATTCGAACCTACGAATGGCTATACAAGGGGACAGCATATAAAGCAACGCCAGCTCGTTATTCGCATTATTATTAGATGCTTCAATAAAAGTATATCACTTATTCGTAACAACACGTTCTCTTTGTCAGTACTTCTCTGTATCGTTTTAACGACATATATACGAGTTTGATAATCTTGTTTATCACACAAAGATGAGACATCAATCGTGTGCTCCTTGTCTATTAGAAATACATGTAATATCAAAAAAAAAGAGGGGGTGAGGTATACGCTTGGTCTATTATATATTTAAGTTCGAGTTTCTCGGGATAGTATAAGTTGTAAATTTAACGTATAAACTAAGAATCGTAAGAGTGCTGGGGAAGAGAGAAAGAGAGAGAGAGTGTAAGTAATATATGCCTGCAAGTATATGACTGGGTGACGTCAAAGCTAAATGAGTAAAGCAGTGGGAGAAGGATGCGAGGGTTAAGGGTCAGCATTTTTTTTGACCTGAGAAGGCAGAAATTGGGAGCCGAGTGTTAGAACAAGACGTACGAAGATATTATAATCAGTTTTTGTATTGGGTATTGCTTGTTAAAATAAAACTAAACTTAACTTAAAATAAAACATCCTTTCTCATACTTGCTCTAGACTATTTAGATACTACATACGGTGACAATGGAACCGTAAATTAGTAGACTTTTTGTAACAAAAAATTACGATAATTATTTTTACACGACATAAAAATACATACAAATTACACTACTAAATATATACGTATAAAAATAGGTATAAATATTACCAATATAAAACTCAAACTAAAGACACGCTTGAAGTATTCAAGAAACAGCTTCGATTTAGAAACAATCCATCGTTACCATAATATTTCGACCGATACCGCACGACTGTCGTAATTGATTAACAGTCTCAAGCGCGGCGAATCACGATATTCAAGATCGGACAGCAGGATGTAGACGAAATTTTACAACTTCTGGTCACGCAGCTTGGAACAGTTTGGTGGATCACCATTGGATTTCAGCACGACCGACGCGGCTTACAGAAACGAGAGTTAGAAACTTGGCGAGCGAAAGCATCGCCACCATTTTCCACGCGCACCTTTCTCGACCAGGCCAAAATGTTTACGATCTATTATCGTAACTATATGCGAACATCCTGGCGACGTGCATGAGATATGCAACGGATATTACATTTCCGGGTCACTAGATTGATATTCGCCGATTCTACGCTCGACTGTCCCTCTCTTTCTCGCGCTGACGTACACCTACACGGACATTTCATGAACCAACGGGTCTTGTGCACAGATTGAAAAGGAGGCGAGTGCCTACGTTTTCGATGCGGCCCGATATAACGCTCGCGCGCCTGTATATTTATTTATGACCGTGCACCGTGATATACGACCTTTAATTCCGTGCAAAGACCCCGACTCCTCCGTCGTTCGAACAAAAATTCCAGTGATCCTGCGATTTTATGCGCTCACGTGACCAGAACGATCCCTCGCGAAAAAACGCCAACATCCGATCGGAGGGGATTAACAAACTGCGACGGCCGCGTCGTTTAAATAAAGCTCGCGCTATTTATTCGCGTTTAAAGGCTCCGTCACGAGTTTGATCCTGTTGGAAAATTCACGAGCGTATCGTGTCGCCAACGAAGGCGAAATAACGAACGCTAGGCTTGTCGCGTGCGTTTCTTCGGTTCACGGTGTTATCTAGATGTATCTCGAGTATTTTTCGCTGTAATCGGAATATTTTAATGCATCGTTGAAATGCGAATTTGACGAGAGTGCTTTATAAACGGAGTGAATTTTAAACGTTAGAATACAACGAAGATTCTGTCATGCGATTTTTAATTTAACTCCTTTTTTTCCATATCTTCCGTGGTTCCATAATTAATCGCGATAATTTATGTTAAACTTTCTAAAATCGTTTCATTGTTGCAGAATATGGTTTCGCCATGGAACGTGCCAATCGATGGCCTGTATAGAATAATCATACTGCCACGATCAAATTTTCACGCAAGCGTCTGGATTAATTGAAAAAGTACGATTTAAATACGTTCGTTATGTTGATAAAGCGTTAACGTCGCCCGTATTACATTCCTGAAAGACCTCAAATAGTTTTGAATTTTCGAGTTGCCAAACGTTCGTGTTGAGAACGAAGCGAGATTCTATAGCCATCCAAGGTTTTGAATGGATGGGACGTGGGTAGTTCGTCTAGACCGAATGAAAGGAATTGTAAAATGGAGAAAAAGAAAATACGTAGATATAGATACATATATATTGTATAGAGGATGCCTGTACGAAGTATGTAGTCGTGGAATGGAGTTGAGTGTGTGTTTGTCGAGTCGTATTGTGTATGTACTTCTGCTCTCTACTAGAATTCTATACTAAGGCGCACACCTTTCCGCTATATTCGCTTGTATAACGCCGTGTAATTTTTCTAAATACTCATTTAGCGAATTTCCCAAACGCCTCGTATAATCAAAGTTCTTACTTAATGTTACTTAATAAAAAGGTTTACTCACGAAACGATGGTTTCCAACTAGTCTGGAATAAGTTTTAAGCAAATGTTGCGACTGGCGAAATTGTCATACGCGATACAACGTATAACAAAGTGTAGGCCATTGTCATAACGTAGCGAAATCGCGTACAAATTTTCATTGCAAACGTAGAACTAAGTTATATCCTATAGAAAATATATGTGAGACGTATGCATAATTTAGACTGAATAACGAAGTAACGTACGAAGATAAGTATGGTAAGTAAAATTGCCGCAAAATTATTACAGAAAAATTTCCTCGAAAAAAAGAAAAAAGAAACGGCAAAAACGATACACGGTATCTCTCTCTATCTTGAAATTTCAATTCGACGATTATCCGATAGAAGTAATAGGAAAATCTAGCTATTTCATTCTGCATGTTCGCGAATCCCTCCTTCTTTATTTATTCAAACGTGATATGCTCTGAAAACCCGCGATCCCCTTCCAAAATGTAACCTGCAAGTAGAATTTTCACGGTGATTCGCTTAAGGATCGGGCCACGAGCTCGACGAGAGCACGTAATTTCGTTCAGATTAGTTATTTCAAAGTTTCTCCCCGGGTACACTCGGGATCTAGTCAGTTTTAAGCGTGTTCGTTCGCAGTAACACGGTTCGTTGGTACGCGCGTCCGTAAATAACCGCGATTACAGGGATTTCGAAATTTCCGCGTTTATTAGGAGGGGCCCGCGTATAATACTTCAATGGCTCGAGACTGCCAGAAGAGCTCCACTCTTTAATGAATTCTTCAAACGCTTTTATGCAACCCGCGTGCAGAACAATTACGCGGCAATTCATTAAACGGCTGAAATGTCGTCCCGTGTTTTTATTTAATTAATTACTTGCGGTCGTTCTTTTTTTTCTTTGTCTTTTCGTTCTTGTCCCCGTCCCCGTTCCCGACCTCCTGCCGTTGAAGTACCGCGACCTTTTTTGTGCTGCATGACTAGAGTGTTCTTTTCC
This sequence comes from Bombus terrestris, assembly GCF_910591885.1. NCBI lineage: Eukaryota > Metazoa > Arthropoda > Insecta > Hymenoptera > Apidae > Bombus > Bombus terrestris. The sequence continues at coordinate 3,477,227 of NC_063279.1, read as the reverse complement.
AGCTTTTTCGCCCGACCGCTCCCCTCTAACCCGTTTCTACGTAGCGTGCACTCGGACGTAATTCTCCGGAAGTCGGTGGAAACAAGCGGTTTACAAAAATACATTCCCGCGAATATCAGCGGTCGCTGCGTCTTTTACCTAACGCTCGACGCGGTGGTACCTTGCATTCGTCGGAGAACGAGAACCCTCCCCTCCACCGAACGGGTAAGAACCTCTCCAACGGCTGAAATTTTAATGAAATTAATGGAAAAATGTCGAACATTTGCGTTTCTACGCTATTTTGTCGCTTTTCAAGCATATTTTTCAATGAATCGTCGAAGATTACAAAAGACGTTTAAGGAAGAAGCATCAATGGGGTTGGTGAAGCTTCAATCTGTTTTTAATGGAAGGTAAAGTAGCTTAGAATCAAGTTGGTTTAATGGCAGCTTCGTTTTTAAGCGGAGGAAGTAAATTACGGTAATCTGTATGTGCAACAGAATTTTAATATACATCTGCAATTTTTATAATAGCACGTCGTCTTCATACAACAAGATAAATCAAAATCTGAAGGAGAAATTTTTGTAAACCGATGATAAACGTTTTTCATTGTTTCAATATACGGTTCTAGTTGTATGTATACATCTATCGATATTTTATGCACTTTTGTGCCACATGTTCTGTATGGTTTGCAAACAAAACTACGCGTCATGGTTTAAACAAGAACTCTGACGCGCTGGATTAGTAATTGAAAAAACAATAACATTTTTCGTTTTATCAGCACTGCGTCCTTCGTCCATTATTCGTACAATTCTTGCGAATGACAAAATTTATTTTGGCATTTTCTGTTGCAAAATATTATATTAAGATGATATTGAAATTTATATTAAAAATGATATTTAATCGCTATATTTAATCGATCAATAGTACCAGACGACTAAAATCTCTTAAGAATTTTGTTGAAATTCCACAAATCGAACGGTGCTCGATAAATCCTCTGGCAAATACTGCTCCAATAATGATACAAGCTGTATTGAGAAAATATTTGCTAGGAAATAAGAGCTATTTGTTTGAACAATGATAACAACGATCCTACTGGTTTATGGACGATTCTTATAACTTGCTCATATAGATAGAATTACCTGCTTTACAATTGTGTCTTAAATCAATGTTTCAGTTTCCTACTTGTATATTCGCAGAAACTATCGTCTATCGATTGATTTAATCGATTCACGTCTATAATAATATTTGCAGGAGCTTTCAGTTGCATCCATGTATTCTCAGCTTAATTTGAATTTCTATATATCTTTGAAAATTTTCATTACATATATGTATAATGCACGTATTTAATATATATGAAATAAATACAGATTGGTGTAACCTATCTCTAGATTTTTTATGATTTTAAATCTCCGCTATCTAATTTATCATTTATTGCGAAAAAACTGTGTTCGTCAAATAAATAAAATTTATGTTTCCATAATTGAAATAAGTGTTTTATGATATAACGCTATCGTGGCCAAATATATAGCGATATATAGCAATAATCTCTCAAACACCACGGTGTCTAAATATTGATAAGAGTCGCTGTGCATCAAAATTCCACCAAAATAGCATGTATCCTTAAAATCGATAGGACGACGTCAAAACGATCAGGAAAATTTTGGATTAGGTATGTGCTAAAAAAATGAAAACTTTTCAAACGATTCACCTTGCATCTGTCCCCGGCAAAGTCACTCGAAATCGTTCGCTCTCGAGCATCGTCTTTCGCCGATCGGAATTCTATCACTGGGAATACGACGCAATAAAATATCGACTTTGTCCAGCTCGCCTCTTCAAATAACCGAGTGTTATCGGTCAACCGATTATTACGAATTTCGCTGTCACTGTTGACCTCGAACTCGCTGCTTGACTGGCCAAGTAAAACTGTCTTATCTGTCGGGTGCCAGCGGAATCGATAGTCTTGTTAGCGAGCATTTGCGGTCGAGTGGTTCGCTGGAAAGCTGTCAATGGATTTTCAACGGCTTACCGCGGAATTACAAATTACGGGATATTGCAGGGCGCCGCTTTGCCGCGTGCCACGTCTCCTCGCCAGCGATTCTCCAATGGAACGCGTCTCGAATATCCCGTGCCCTCTCATGTACACCTGTACGTGTCTGCCTTTTCTAATCGAGTCATCGTGCTTTCGTCTGCTTCCTCTTTTTCCCTTTTCTGTCTTTATTAACCCTTTAGCCGTGGGCAACGTCCAAATCATGTTGCACGTGTTCCGTTAATTTCAGCGGGGCACGTTGTTTGTAAATTGTAAGTTGCTAAACAAAAATATTTCCTTTTTCTTCGTTTATTTCATTTTATTTCACATCGTATCAAAAGTCTGTCGACGAGTCTCCTAATAATACTTAAACCTGAGAAATAGAGAGACAGTCGGACAAACAGAGACTCCGTCTCGTCGTCAAGACGAAAATTCAACGAGCCATGGCCAGATGCAACGAAGTTTGCACTGCTAGCGATGCTTGATTTACCAGTTCAATTTAATTGGACGAGAGCAAGCTCGGTTCGACTGAAACACGTGTGTGCTACTCGAAACGACGACGACGATTCCAGGCCGAGTAGCCGAAACGATTCGTCAATTAATTAGGATATCGTGGGAGGAGAATTAACGTCTTTCTTTCGCGATATCGACCTGTTGTTTCACCAAAGACGATTTGTTGCTTTGGCAAACACCGATCGAAGAGAAAATCCGATAGACAGTGAATAATTTTTATGCTCGTAAAACAGGTAAAGTTTGCTGTAATTTCTTATTTTTCAAGACTTTCTAATTCCGTGATTTTGATTTTGGTTCGTGGAAATTTATATTCTCTGTGATATTTACGAATTGACCTAAATTTCGAATTTCAATGCTTATCGTGTATTCTCCTCTGCTAACGTATAACTGCTAAAAGCATAAGTATAATGTATAAATTCCGATTGCTAGAACTTACGAACAGGGGTGTAAACTCTGTCAGGAAAACCTAACCGAGGAGTCCATTAACATAAAATCGCTGTCTTCCTTCTCCCTAGTCATTCCCTTCATCTTTTGTTTCTTTTCTTCTTATTGCTACAGCGTGACGATACTTTTTCCTTAGAAGCATCTTCAATCTTCAAAAGATAATGCTTGATCCTAAAACAGTCCTCGACATAACTCTTTCCCGTCGTTAAACGACGCTGCAGGGTAAAATCCTTGCGAGAAAGGACGTTCCTAGGAGAGCATCGAATATACGACTTTGAAATTTTAAACGGAAACAAACCTAAAGCCGGAATTTCAATGCGATCTCCGATGCAACCAGGGTCAAGCGAATAAAGAGATCTAGTTTCGCACCGAGTTATCCACCCCGCGATTCTTATTTCTAAAGATGTCCTCGATAAAACGAATTGAAGCGGATTAAATTCTACGATGCGGGAAGCTCGTCGCGTATTCCACCTCCCCGCGATTGTTTCTTAAGAAATTTCACTACCTAACGTCGTTCAAGAATTTTCATCCGGAATCGAGCGAAACGAACCGTTTTTCGAGTTTCACGATTTTGCAATTTATTTGCATTTCTGTCGCTCGCGAGAAACCAGCCAAATTGGGGGGAAAAATTCGGAAGAATTTGATTTCCACGCCAATTGTATCCGTAAGGAAATATCGTCGAGGAAAAGGTCGATACGTAGAAAAATTCATTAGTTAAAATTTTCAGTCATCGATACACGCGTGGTACTAAAATAAATCTCGTAAACTAATCTAATAAACTAATCTCGTAAACTTAATCCATAACCATCCATCGAACGCGAATTTTTATTTGAAAATTTCATTCAAAAATCTCCCAGCGTATTTCAGACTTTTATCCAACGAAACAGACAACGGATAGATCATCATAGATCATTCGTCATCAACTCGGAGAAATCAGAAACAGTTTCCGACCAGCCAGATCGATCTTCCTTAAATAAACGCAAGATATTCATCGACGAAATACGCTCGAATTCTTCAATGGTATTCGAAAATGGTAAGAACCGTATGTGAAAAATAAGTCCCATATCGATGTCATATTTTACGCCATTTCCGGCAGATTGGCGAACAATTTGATCCTCGTGCTTTAATCAACATAAAAGAAGAGAGATCGAGTCCACGTAAAAACAACGTATCTCCGGTCCGTGCGCCAAAGGAAATACTCGATTTACGAGCAGCGCTTATCGAACTTCGATTTTCGGTTTTGATGGAACTCCTTTGGAGTACGCGCCAAAATGGGCGAATCCTCTCACCCTTCCGCCTTCCTTTTTTCTCTCTCTTTTATCCCCTCTTCCTTTCTGTCCGCATGCCCTTTCCTTTCTTCGTCTGGTTTTTTTTTTCATCGCCTGTAATTCGATTCTAAAAGGGCGAACTACTGAGAAACCAAAGTTCCATCGTTTCCGAGTTACATCGGGCAACTATTCTCGGAAGCTCGATCGAACTCTTTTAAAATCGTACGCTCGATAAAGAGACGAGATCCGTTTCCGTTGGTTTATGCTCGTTAACGGATCGGTTTTGCCGCCGGTTCGCACCGTCACGTCGCGTTTCACAGTTTCATCGTTAGAGAAGGCTGCGAAACAGCAATCGGATAATCGATAACGTCACGGAACATTTTCATAATAGCGTCGAGAGATATTAACGAGGTTACGGGACCGTGGAATAAATCTTCTTCGGTGGATTCTCTCGCGGAAACCTGTTACCCACCTTCTGTCGGGCCATTTTTCACGCGAGATGCGAGACCAGTTCCTTGCCGAGAAATTATGTAAGACGACTGACAATTTCATCGCGGCTGCCCGTATGTCGTTTTCTCTCGCGAGAGCAACCAACGTACTGACTACCTTCTCACAACCGTATTTTACGATTCTGCTACGTTTTTAAGTTCCCGGGGAGGCGTATTACCCGCGTGGAGAATTTTTATAGTCACCAACGTGTAACGGATGGTGTCGTAGATAGCTGAGAATGGCAACGGTGTTGTTTGGCGGGAATACGTGGAAACTATGAATGATCGTTTTAGAGTTACGCTTATTTCATAGTCGCCTGTCGTTTACGGCTTCGCGAGAACTGCAATGAGATCTTCGAGAAAGATACAATAAGGTGATACAAGCAAGTGCAATTTTGACCCTCCTTGCCTTATAACAACGTGGTAACGTAAGATTTATCGTATGAATTATGAACCGAATGTGAAAGACACGTATCATGGTCAGGTTATTTATTATACGACAAAACTTAATCTCTGTAACATAATTTATCACTTATTCTGCTATGTATAGTTACAAATTAAATCATAAGACAGGGAATTAATCGCACCGAAGAGATTAGAATCATTTTAAGTTTGTTAGAAGAATTTTATTCGCTATGAGGTTTCTATTAGGTTGTCCGAAAAGTTTCTTTCGTTTCATAAAGCGATAATAGACGAACAACAATTTCTGTTTTATATTATTTTATTGAATTAGATATGATCCATTTCGTTCTATTTATATTATTACGTTGGTGCATCATTCAATAAAATAATATAAAACAAAAGACATTGTGCGTCTATTATTTCCTTATAAAACGAAAGAAACACTTCGGACAACCTAATATATCACTGTTAAATGTTGAAAATAAAAACGAAGGTATGTTTTGTTCGTAAAAGCAAGTAGACTATAAAACTAAGAACATGGAAGCCTTTTGTACATATAATGTAATTCGTGTTTAATTTTTCTTTACGATAGAGAAAGAATAATAATAACGATAAACTAGTTTCTCAGATTTAATTTCAATTTAGGTGGTGAATTTAGAATTTCTATGAATTTTAGAAGAGATAGTAGAAATTATTTTATGAATTTATGGAGCGAAGAATTGAATTTAAGAAAGGCACACACAAACACAATTTCCAAATAAATATAAGACAAACGCAATTTGCAAATTATTTGTTTCCTGGTTACATCTTAACGCTCTTAACCCAATGAATAATTTTCATACAACTGTTTTCAATAAACAACATCGAAAGTTTGAAAGATTTAGCTAGAAACAATCTTAAGAAGAGGAAGGAAAGAATCTCGCGAAACAAGAAACGCAAAGGTAACGCCTTGCCTACTGTGAACCATTTTCTAACATTTTGTCTACTCGCTTATGACAGTCACGTTCTGGAGATGTTTCGTTAGTTTACCACTTTAGAGTTCTTGAATCGCATGTCCTTGGGAATGTACGTGCTTTGTGAGTTTATTACTTGCAAAATAACCGCTTTTTAGAGAAACGTGACATTTTCGTCGCTTCTCTATTTCCGTGATCCTACTCGAAATATCATTTCTCATGTAATTCCGTTAATATACATGGAATATTGAATTTCGAAGTAAATTCATGCTCACACGGTTGCAAAATGTACTTGTGACTTTTATCATTTTAACATTTGTATCGTTGCATTTATAACTTTTACATACTATACTTCATTAGCTGCAAGTGTATTATATTTCGTATAATTTAGTTGCATACGGCTGGAAAAATGTGATACTGTAAAAATGAAATGCATAGGATTCGATATAAAAGAAGCGTTTTATTGGAAAATAAAGATACGAGCAAATACTTTTTGCGGTCTTTTTTGCAGATAAGACAAAATTGGATTTTGTCGTATCGATGTTGATAATACTAATTCTTTATAGATTTGTGATTTTTCGATGGCGATAGTGTTTAAATAATTCTTAAAATACTACTTTTTAAAATACTGTTTGCAGTCACTGTACGTCGTAGCGGCGATAACATATCTAATTACTGTCTGCAAAATATTAAACAGAGTTTTACGTTCAAAATATTCTGAGTCTCGTTTATTGTCTCTTTGAGGAAAGAAAGATCGAGCGAACGAGCAATTTCTCACGATACGAGGCAAAACAAATTCGGTATTACGCTTAACTCGCGTAATGAATAGGATTCCTCTGAGGAAATGCTGATCGCATCGAAACAACGAGCAATTTTCAGTGGAGTAGCACGAAATAGATTCTATATTATCCGAGCGGCGCGCTCCACAGACGAGCTTTTGAGAAAACGGTTGATTCCATTGAAACGACCGGCTATTTATAACGATACGCCTTGAAATAAATTGCATATTGCCTCAACTCGTCGAATAAATGAAATTTTCTCAAGAAAATCTTGATAATGTTTACTTTCGATCGTTCGCGCAGATATTGAGTTAGCATAGCGCGACTCAACAAGATCCGAAACCCAATAAACGATATTATTTGCAGAGAAGAAGCAGTCAAGTAGTACGATTTAAAATATAGTTTCACTACTTCTCTTCCTTCTATCACGACAGAATTCCAATACAATTTACTAGTGACCAACACTTTTATTACTTTGTTTTCCATTGCACCTACACTGGCTCGTGAAAGTACGTGCTCGAACATTTATCATGGAAAACTTGTACCTATATATTGTACGTATTATATAAAATATTTTGGAATTTCATCGCCACTGTAACGAAACACGGCTGTCACGATCTGTGTATATGTAGAAATTACAACATACTTTTATGTCTGGATTGTGCATATACGTAAAGCTTTAGCGAAAAATGCCAACAGTAACTTACTCTGCCACAAACCATCCTCACTGATGTTTCAGCTAGAAGGTAGAGGAACTAATTATAACTAATATTAGTGATCAAACGCTTCGCGATACCTTTACATTCGAGTCGAATATTCTCTAACGAGATACCAGTTGTATGAATACACATACATACAGTTTCACTTGATTCCTAGAGCTGTATCTATATGTGCGCTAATTATATAGAAGCTGCAGGATTGTATCTCTAACGTCATCGAAACGATCAATAAATTAATCAATATAATGTAACGATTAGTAGATCGATCAGACAACAAAATTTATATATTCCGGCAGCCCAACGACCCGATATAAACTCGAAAACATCAGAATCGCGCAAAGTATTTTTTAGTTTCGGTTCGATCTCTGTGGGAGAAAGTAGAACGTTGAACAGAGTGCGACAAGATGTTCTAACTTAAAACCTAGTTATACAAGTAAGGTTGAATCGATACGAACTCTTCCAGACCCTTTCTCTTTATCCCTGTATCGTTCCTCAATCCCTAAAAAGCCACATATTCTTTTGTCAAAATCGTGAAACAAGATTTCGACTCGGAAATGTCTCGATGAAACAGTTCAGAGCCATTTTAGTTTCGTTTATTTTCGCGTTCCTTCGAGCACCGTGATCGGGGACACGTTAATCTTCAAAATGTTGAAGCAAGAGCGGAACACACAGAGGGAGAACGTACAAATACAGAGGGAAATGCTTGTTGTGTGTGCGCGTGTGTGAAGCGCTCAAACCAGCTCGGTCGTTTGTTCATCACGAATTTATGAATGCGGGGTATGATTTCCGTGGCCGCTCGGAATACAGATACGGTCCCGTTCTTTTTTAATTTCTAGATCCTTCATGAGATTTGCCCGCTCTTATCGTGTACATTGTCACGTGGTGGGACGAGTTACGTCAGAGGCAAAGCGCGACGTATCTGCTTTTGGCATAGAATCGCTGCTTTAATTTCCATCTTTCTGCCTCGCATTTGCGCTGCAACGAGTCGCATTGCATAAGCGAAAGGAAACAACGAGCGGCCTGAAGAATTTCCGGCTTGGCAAATGGATAAAATGGACGTGCAGTTAACGGGACGTAAAATGATAAAAAGAGAAAAAAAGAGATACAGGATGGAGAGTTTTCTTGTTTAATGAAGAAGGGATATAGCATATACACCTACTCACGAGCGTATTTGTACAGTTGTCACAGAAAGCTTCTTTATTCGTATCGCACGTGTTCTATGAAACTTTGCATCGATGGTTATTTCTACTACATTTTGAAATTGTGCGCTTAAAAATATTTTTTAATATGTTCGAAACAATGTGTATTCAAGAGACGCGTATATACGTATATTTAATTTGATTTTTATTTGATGTTGAAATCGTCTCATAATTTCATTTTCCCCGAGGACATTAAAATCCACAGACATTATATATAACAGGATTCTCGTATTTAACCTGCATTTATCCGAACGAAATTTTATTTAATGCCTCTGGTTAATACCATTAACTAAACCTTCGGTCGTTATATTTATTTATGCGAACATGAACTCCCGTCATTTGAACGAAAAATAATAGACAATGGCGAATATCGACGATATGAATTCCAATTATACGAACTGTTTGCCCCTCGACAAATTCCGTTAAATAGAGATCTACTGTCGAAAACAACTTCATTTATTTTTCTCTCGTATGAAGTGCATATTTGCATGAACAGCGTCAGGTGGCAAGGTATCTCGTTGAACACGTTGCACGAACGACGTCGCGACATATCTCGTCGGTTAATTCCTATATCTCCGATTCCTACGTTTTTCTGATCTAATGCTGGCAACTATGGTCTTCTGGTCTCAGTCTGCAAAATAATTCCTGGCGACTGTCTAACCAACGATATGTGTACATTTGTAAGATTCTCTTCCCAATTACTTCCGTACACGATGTTCAACTTAGATCGGTTGTAGAAAATAATTTATCACCCAAGGTCTTCCTTTCGGCAGCCTCGTGCCAGAACATACTCCACCGTAATGAAATTGGGTCTTAGAAGAATTTCCACATTCAAGAAGGCAATCCTACCGCAAGGAAAATCCTGGGGGGAATTCTTGCAACGAAAGAACCTATCTTTCAAGAAAAGAGGGATTACAACAATAACAAGAAACATAAGGGTATCGGAAGAGGAATTCCAACAGTGGCACGAAACAGCGTGTAACATCGAAAAGGAATTCTAATGGTAAAAAATCAACGAAAGACTCCGATATAGAAAATTCCGAAACAATAAAAGAACTTTGGAAATAGGAAATGTAGTAAACAGTTTCGAGGCAATCGATTCTATTCGAAACGAAGATCGTTCACCTTCGGAAACTCCATCCTTCGGCAGTACAACGTTTTATATAACAAAAATCGAAAACAATATATGTGGTTAATTATACGATGAAAGGAATCAAATTCGACGATAAAAAGTTAATTACACTAGTTGTTTTTATCGTAGATAAAAGGAAAAATTAAAATATAATTTCTATTTATAATTTAAAATATAATTGATAATAATATAAATATAACTAAAAACAATTTATTATTGTTTATAAAAATTAATAGGGACTTAGAGAGAACATACGAATTTTGAATGAAATACGATTATAAATAATTTGAAAAATATAACGTAAAATAAATATATGGTATATCTTCTCTTCGTTCGGTAAAGATACAAAGTGGAAAACTTTGGATATAAATCATTTGAATTCCCCGAAAAGTTCTGCATTTATCGAGCATTGTTTTTAAATTGGTCAGTGAAAATAATATATTCCGTGATATTCTAACTGGTTAAACAACCGACAGAAATACCGCGCTGATCCCGATGCTTCTCTCGTGTCGCATATTAATCTATAATTATCCCCGTGTGTTTCTACCTCTTCCCTTCACCTGATTCAGCGTTTCCTCACGTTAGAAACTTTGCAAATTACCTCCGCAATCTTCCTGTGAAACAACCCTGCGCTCCTCTGCTCAACTATTTTCTTTATCTACAAGCCTGAAGGAGCAGAATCGTAAACAAGGAGAGATTCACGGCAGGAAAGACGTTGCTAACATACTTAAGGGCAAATGAATCGCTTTGCACTAGGAACAATCCGATTCCAGGGAACTGTTCGGTTCACGTTCGGCTAAGAACCTTTGGAGGAACGTTACGGCAACTCGATTTCCGTTCGAATTGAACGATCTCTGCGATTCTACCTTCTTCGTCGATCGGTTTCATCCTGAGAGATCTCTAGAAGAATCTCTGTGCTTTTCGAAATTGTGGCATTTAATTAATCATGATGACTTTTATGGGAAACATTGAAAATGCAAAAATATATGCAATGTACATAGTATGTAAGAATATTAAAAAAAAAATAAATTTTAAATATATCAATTAACGTATAACGTATCTAAGATTGAAGTTGAGATAATATAAAGGTAATAGGTGAAACAAATCTCCATTTAAGTTTCATTTCCTTAACTATATCCATAATAATAGACGAATAATTCTTTTTAGTATAATATCTAGTAAGACTATAAGGTTTGGCGAATACAAAGACGTATATAATGTATATAATTATTAACGTATATAATTCACGTATATAATGATTTAAGTGATCTTTGAGAATGTAGTATTTTCAAAGTTTGCCAGCAAAAAGTCAATAAATTTCAACCGACGAGATTTCAAGGTTCTGCGAATCGGTTTGTAAGAAACTCGAAAGTTGGCAATTTGAACTGGACATAAAATATTGGCCTAAACTACCTCATACGCTGTACGCATTCTCAAAAATGTATTTCTTTGTTTCGAAATAATTTAATGTCGCTAGGATCTTTTGATTTACAGAGATCAATTTCACTTTCTCTTCAGCAAGAACGCTGTTAACGCCTTGGAAAAAATTGAAACGCGAAATCAATACTAAAGAACGATTCTCTCGAAGTTTCATCGGACTAAAGAAATTTCTTAATGGCGGAAAAATGTTATTGGACTGTAAAAAATCACAGGACGTAACAGGTTTAAACGGAAGAAATATTTCATGTTTATAGCGATCGCAAAATAATATCAAATTAATAACGAACCATTCAATTCCATCGGACCGACTGAAAAGTCATCGACGACGATGAAAATTGTTTAAACGATGTAATAAATACCATCGTTTGCCATCTCGCAAACAAAAAAAAATTTGAATCCAGCAGTTAATTGTGGGACAAACCAGCCATTCGATTCTATCGGAACGAGCAACGAGTCGTGGACAACGATGAAATAAATACCATCATTTTCCATCGATCTAATTTTCCCTCACAAAAACTCTTCCACGATCGTCGAAAAACGAATGCAGTTCGACTCAACTAGCACGCGCGTTTCAATTTCAAACTGTCACGGTATTAATTCGCAGGTGAACGGCACGCTGTAACTTCCACTAACTAATATGATTCAATCTAAATCGATCCGAAATCCAATTTATCGCGATGGCAGTTTGCACGTGTGGCAGTTCGAGAATGACGCGTTGCACGAGTATTAAAAAAAAAAAAAAAAAAGGGGGGGGAAGAAAGAAAAAAAATATGGATAAACGTAGCGTAGGCGCGCGCACTCTACGTATACGTAGGTATCGCTCGCTGTTATTTACACGGAACAGTTTTCACGACAATTGTAGCAATCGTGTCGTGCCACGAGACGCGTCATACGTCGAAACGAAACTCGTCTGTTTATTTACATATGGATGCACACGCTCGCCGCCAGCATGTATGTATGCGGTATTTAAATTTGCGCGCGCCCACGCACGCACGGGGAATATAACATTTGCAGCCGAAATGGAACAACGTACGCGGAAAAAAGAGAAGACTTCGTTGGGGAAAAACATACACATATATACATGACGCGACTCCACCCGACTGGATTCGCTGTTTCAAACCTGTACGTCCGAGCACACTCTCGAACCTTCCAAAATTCAACGCTCTGAAATACCGTCAAGACACTCGAATCTCGTCGACGAGAATATTCAACCGGGATAGAAAATCCCGGATCAGACATTTCCAACAACTGAAAACCTGTTATTTGGCGGAATAAATTTGCGAAAATTTACAGCAAACATCATTCGTTTTGAAAAATTCAACAGTGTTTCGTCGATCCTCGGAATTATGCGTCGGTATACCGGCGCCCTAAGGGAACAACGGGGCACTGAATTTACACTTTTTTATAAATAGAATATAAGAAAGAAATTGAACGAAGTAAATGTGTAGAAATATGTCGGATAGACTAATAATATCAATAAATAATTAAACGGATCAGGGATGTTACCTTCCCCACCTTGTTTGTTAAAATAGAAAAATTGGTATCCTTTCTGAGGATCTAATCTCTAGCGCAACACTAGCAAGTAGCAAATTAGAAATTGCAAAAAAATTGAACGTCGAAGATGTTTTTCATGTGGGACAACGACGCGATCGATAATTCCCTTCTCATTTTTCTCTTGTCTCAACGCGAATCAATTAACCACCCTCGTACCAACCCTTCCACCGCAACACGATAAATTACCAGCGACAGACTCGAATATATCGCGCTGGCGAGATTTGGCTATAACGAGCGAAACGACTGGCTTCGAAACTTGAAAGGCTGGATAACCGCTTCTGTCGGTGAAATGTGAAGATGAGTGGCCAGCCACCCTGTTCCTACTACTACTGATTGCGCCACCGTACCTCGTAGCTGGTCAATGTTCCCTACTGTTCTCGCTGGGGATACGGATAGGACGGAGGGCGTGGAACATAAATTCCTAACGTATTGATACTTGGAAGGGATTCGAGCATTTTCTTTCGTCGTCGCCTTCGTTCTCTCATTGTCCACCCACTCCCTTTATCGCGTGATCTTTGATCTTGGTCTTTCGAAAGGGATCTTTTTGTTACCAGAGTTCTGTCGATTCTATCGGCTAGCCGACGCGTTAATTAGATGCTTTCATTGAATTTGCTGCCAGTTCCGCGTGTATTTACCGATCAACAACCGGCTTTCGTGACAGTATCGGTCGATTGTTAGAAATGAAAGAGAATTGAAGCGATAAAGGTCGAGGCGCGTTAATATAACATCGCGTGAGATCACGTGCTATCGTGTAACGTGTGACGACGCGTCACGTTATAATTAGGAAAGCTATCCGCATCGCGTTAAAACGGTGACAATTATTTTATACTACGTCGTTTAGTAATTTTTCGGAGACGTAGAAAATCTTGCGTAATATTTCGGTCTGAGAAGAAAAATTCCTGAATCAACTTTGGCACACAAAATAAATTCAAAGAGAGGACTTAGTAAAAGAATTCCTCCTGGTTTATGTGTTTAAATCTAAACAAAAATATTCCGACGTAATAATGAAATCTCAAGGCAGCGTAGAAGCTACGCGTAACATCGATCTTTATTCGGACAGTATTTTTCAAAGCTATTACGAAGGCAATTTTACCAATGGCATGATGACCAAATTTGAAACTTATATTTTCTTATCGTTTATAATACGAACGAAAATGGTCCGCAGAAACAATATGTATCGAATTTATTAAAAAACTTCTTGAAACTTCGACAACAAACTTTCTAGCTCGGTACATGTTGCATCTTCTTCGAACATAAAGAATGGCTTCTCGGACGATTTTTTGATGCAACCACGTAAGGCAAGTGGCGAAAAGTTCTCTCTAAAAATCGCTTGGACGTCCATCAATCATCGCAACTTTCAATTAAGCCGAGTCTCTTCATTCTCTCGGTATAAAATAGAGGGAATCTTAAAGAACTAATTACTCAGCAGACTGAATACTCTCGTCGTGGAAAGGACGAACGAGCGGTTCGTTTAATTTTAACCGAGATAAAACAAAAGGCTCCGAAAAAAAAAAATAGGAAAGAAGGAAAAGAAAAAAGATGCGCCCGGTTTATTTTTAGCAGAATGCGACACCAGTGAATACTGTCTGCATTAATTGCATTAATGCCGCGTTCAACCTGAAATCTATATTCGCCGGTACGAACACGCGTGGAAAGTTAAAAATTTATAGTTCATTAAATCGTCAGCGCCATTTAAAGTTTACTAATTAGCTGTGTGATATTCGAATGCGGTAATTAACGGGCGAGAGAAGTACGTTAATATGGAAATTAACGAGGAGATAGGACGCAATAAAGAACGATAAGAGTTACCGGTTCAACGACTAACTAGAATTGAATAGAAAAACACGAGCATTCCAGTTTTATCCTATCCGAGCTAATTGCGCCCGACTGATTCGCGAGTTTCAACGATATTTCGGTTATAACGAACAAAGATAAGGTAACTAACTTTTGCTATAAATTCAGCGATTATTTCTAACATAGCACTAGAATATGTTGGCAATGTATTGCGAATGTATTGGGTTATTTGGAAAATTTCTGGTCAAGTTTAGGATCCAAGGTATTGTATCTTTATGAAATTTGTACGTTATTAATCAATATCTCCACCGTCTGTTTCGATCATTTTCGTTATTTATAAAGCAACTTCATAATTTCTTCTTCGAAAAGCTTGTCTTTCTTAACGATGAATTTCTCCATTTGAAATTTTCCCCAGCAGCTTCTCCAGGTTTCGAGGATATTCAGCTTTTGGTCATGAAAAAGGGTTTTATAAAAATCAGAAGATGAATTAAATTCGACATATTCTCGAGGATTGATCTTTTACTTCTTGCCGAAACTTAAGATCTACTTAGAGAATTATTCACTTGCTGAAAATCAACAACACCAGCTTTTTCTCTTTACACGATGCATTTGATATCCAATTAGGAGGAATATTATTTGAGAACATAATAAATGATTTTAAGTCGACTGGCAAATACACCGAGAATTTTCCGAACGAACAAATAGAATGTTCAATGGAGAAGCAGTTTGAATTTTCAAGCAAAAACAGGAAATATGTAAACTATAGTAAATTGATAGGATTGTTTAGTACGTAATAATACTGCGTATAAATCTAATTTTCTAGGGTTAGAGTTCGAATGTTTGAGTGTTTACAAGACTAGCTTGTATAAAATAGATGAAACGGGTAGCTGAAACGTAGATTGAAAAGGCACTACGCACGCTAAAAGACAATTAACGACTTTCTCTACGCTAATTGACCTACCACCCAGACAATAGCAGTTAATTACAAACTGTATGGTACTAAACTTTCGACTAATTGATTTAACAAGTTGCCTGGAAAGGTGGACAATCATCTAGACATTCCAACTCCGACAGAACTTCAAAATCAATGACTTTGAACTTTGCCATTCGCGTATCGTCAGGTACACGCAATGAGAGCAGAATGTAATTTGTCTCTAAGGTACGCTAAATTTGCTCCAACAAAGCAACAGAAATTATCTGATGCTAATATTTCAGGTACTTTGGTTTACAACGCTGAACAAGATATTACTTCGACCCTATTATTGATTAATTTTATTCCTACGATTAACTTTATGAAATATAATTGAACATTCTTCTTAGACGTAATATACCATACCTGTCGGTAACTGATCATAATTTTTTTCTTGATCGTTGTTGTTTCAATTTTAACGTTTCCGCTTTTCTTTAGTCATTGACCAAGGACAGAATGGACGTGACATTAAATGGCACTTCGTCATTCACATTCTGAAACACCAGCCTCGGAAAAGAATTTATAACATCGCGACGATTGTAATTAGTCCGTTTGAACGAGCTCCATTTATTCGAACAAAACTTTAAGTAACGCTCGATTAAATAAACTTCTGGTCGTCGAATTTATTTATCTAAACAAGTACATACGTACTAAGGACATAAATATTCGTCGCGCGACAGGTTCAAATAAGCGAGATTCTATCGTATATTAAATACAAATTACGTTATCAAACGATATAATGTAAGTAATTTATCGGAAAAAGTAAAATTTTGGTAATCCTTCCGCTCTTTTCGTTGGACGTAATTTGTCTGTTTGCGTTATCGATAAATTATGTTACGAGTTTCTGAGTCACACTGCTTGCACTTGGTAATGTATAATTAATAATTGATTTGAGAATACGAAGATGAAAATTCGAAACGATTCACATGTTTATGTTTCGGATATTTGAAATTGCAATTTTATTCGAAATTAATTAAACGAATCGTTTAACTATCGTTATACGGTAATTTATCATTTTGATAATTGATGGTTGATAGCCGAAAGATATCGTTGCAATGCTTTCTGAAGTATCGTCGAAATATAGAATTCTATGCTTCGTTGCGATTATACGACATCCTGTTCTATATTTTATTCATAATTTCATAATACAAGGCTTTACTTTAAATTTAAATCAGTAAGTACTATACTGAATCGATAAGGTCGCATGTGACACGAAAATTGTAAGAGGGTCAGGTGAGCCCCAAAACGTGAGCACGAAACAGCATTGCGTGGCACGTCTATTCTGTACCTCGCCTCTGTTTTAATGTTAGACATCGTAGGTATGTAGAAGGAATATCTTACCTGAAACAAAACCAAAAAATATACTATTAATCGATTGATGCGTAATATCTATATACATATTAGGTTGTCCGGAAAGTTTTTTTCTTTCGCAAACGTGTTTTTTACAACAGTGCCCCTTCGTACGAACGTGAAACCAAATCTGTGAAATGTCGCGGTGTTTATCTCAACATAACAAAATGAGTCGTACGTCATTCGAGAAAATAATATAAAACAAAAAACGTTGCGCGTCTATTATTTCCTCATAAAATGAAAGGAACTTTTCGGACAACCTAATACAATGGAAATATACATACAACGAAAATATAGAGTAAAAATCATTTTCTTTAAAAGAATTTTAGTTTAATTAAAACTAGGCGAGCTTCTCGTTTTATAAAATCAAATTGATTAACTCGAATCGAATAATTTAATTTCTGTGTGACTCATACCTATGGCTTAGAACTTTAAGCCAGTTTCGAGTCAAAGTAATAATTGTTACGAAGCTACTAATTTCATCCGTACGCCGAAGATTCGATGTACAGAAGGAGAAACTCTATAAATAAACCAATAAAACAAAGAATTAGCCTCTAATAGTTTTATGATAATACTTTGAGAACCAATCATTTTACTTTTCCACTACCGTTCCTAAATTTTTTCAATCCAATTGCAATTACACCATCGACTGGTGCGCTGAAAATGACAATATAGCCTAAGTCAAGACTTTGAGAATTTCTATTTAATCCTAAGCCTCCACCTAAGCTTTCAAAAAAATGTAATTTTTCCCTACTCTCTGCTTCTACTTGAGAAAACATAACGAATTTTTTCTAATACCGAATTCTAGGATATTATTAGGTTGTCCGAAAAGCGTCTTTCTTTCGCAAACATGTTTTTTACAACAGTGCGCCTTCGTACGAACGTGAAACCAAGTCTGTGAAATGTCGCGGTGTTTATCTCAACAGAACAAAATCGATCGTACGTAATTCGAGAAAATAATATAAAATAAAAAACATTGTGCGTCTATTATTTCCTCGTAAAACGAAAGAAACTTTTCGGACAACCTAATACTTAATAGAAACAGCACGATGATTCTCAGTCTTGCATTTATATCACAATCGTGTCACGAAAACTAACGACAACGATTACATTAAAAAAATTACGCCTTACGAACTACGGTTCAAAAATTACGAAAAAGAGAAGGAAAGGAAGAAGGCTAAGGTACAGAGGGAAAGAGAGAAACTCTTAAGATTACCAAGTTGTATCCGAGAAAGTTGGCCCAGTCCACGGGAAATCTTCCCTATCGAATTGCAGCCGTGCGTCCGCTCAACGCGGAAAAGGGAAAGACTTTGGTTTCATACCGGTTGGAGGCTGTTGCGGTGTTAAAATTTCAACGAGTCTCGCCCGTTTCCACTCGTCCTAACACACACGTATACACATTGGGAAGCCCGTCAGCGAAAAAGTTCAGTTTCTATAAGCGAAAAGCAGCTAGTCGCGAGAATACGAACCAGAGCGAAGAGAAAGAAACGAAGAAAAAAGAAGCGAGCAAAGAGGTTAAAGAAAATAGAAAGGGCGATGAAAAAGAGAGGGGAATCACGCTAGAGCTCGAAAAAGGATACGCTGTTATAAGGGGTATCGGTGGAACTGAAGGTAACGACGTAACAAGTCTTCTACGTGGACCTAATTCGAACCACGCTAAACCGATAGCTTACACCGCGTTGAGGGTGGTGCGCACCCGCACCCATTTACCCCTATCCCTATCAACACACCCACAGAGGGGTCGAGAGGAAGCGAACAGGGTGAAGAGGGTAAGCGAGAAGCGGCGTTGTTCCTAAGTGGGCGGAGTGCCCCGAGCGATTCAGAATTGAGTTCGTGTCTTGAGTCTCAACCGACTAAGAATCTAGCTCGAGGCCCGAACTTCCCCGCGTAAAACGAGGGGTTACATATGTGGCTTCGATTCAGACGTACTTTCCAAACGAACGCAAGGATATTTAGATTTCTCGCTGTTCGACGATCGTTGATGATACAACCGATCTTCCATATATCGCTCGTTTAGATGCCATATTGATCGATTTCATAAATTAAGAGATACGAAAGAAGGATTGTTTACGATAGCGTGTCGTGCTTTGCTTCGCGAACGTTTTAATCCACTTCGATCCGGGCAGATCTAAATATAATACAGAATATCTAGTAAAGATTAGAATTATTTAGTAAACATGGCGAAAGCTTCGAATTAAAAGAAGAAATTGCTTTTCGAAATTTTCCTTAGAATATATAATTACTTGTGTTTAAAATTTATCATTATCGTCGTGGTAATAACGCTTGGTATATCTCATAGTATAATATGCATGGTGTAATGTAGTTATGTGTAAGTTTTCAAACTGAACAAAGAAGGAAGCTGTACAGCTTTTCGCCTCTTTATTACTGCGTGCGTCTGCAACTTAATTAGTACGGATCTAAGGTAGAAAGGATAATTCTTTGTTTAAAATCCCCTACTACAGAGTCGTTAGGAGAAGGGTAACAAGCCTGTAAAGTAAGTAGCTTTAGTATGTGAATTAAATTAATGTATAAATTATGTGATGAATATTGTGTTTATAATATTAAGCGAGCAAGAGTCATGAATTATTAATTTAATGAGTGGAAAGCTTCGTAAGAAACCGACCTGTATTAAACAGGCTATTAAGCTTAAGATAAAGAACTTTCCCTGCAGGGATCTTACGACATTTAATATATTTTAATTTTCATCGTTACATTAATTATCGTCATCAATTATCGCGTTTCGAAAGCCAAGCTGATCAACACTATTCAATTTAAAAATAAACAAATTATGTACTTAGTTTCATGACTCTATTTATTATAAAAAGATAAATAATAGCAAATTCCGAGGTAGATTTAAAAAATGATGTTCGCAACAGTATCGCTTATTTCTGCTTTCTAGTTTATGGAGTTGATTGGCTCAATTATCGTTCGAAAAATGATATCAAATTTCCATGATATCAAAATTCAAAACACAAAAATTGAATTTCTCCGGGCGAAGTGTGCCAATTGGGGTCGAACTACTTGCAACTATAGATGGAATTTGCATCGTTTGCGGTCCAGTTGCAGACGAAGCAGTTACCACCTGCTGTCGCTGCCGGAATAAGTGCTGCTTGCGGTCGTACAGTACTCGTTCTCGTCTCACTTCTGTTTCAAATTACCAGAAATTATCCATAGCGAACTTCTGCAACAACCCAGCTTTTCCTCTATTCCTCCTGCCATTCCCTCAAAATCAACTATAATTCATTCTTTTCGCTCGAAATAAGAAGCTGCAAGATCACGATTACGGAGTCTTCGATATTGTAGAGATTTTATTTGTTAGTTATATATTGGTATAATATAAGTCTTTACCATTTAACGTCTCACATTACAAAGTGAAATACATTCAACGTATACCAAATCGATAGATATTCTAATATTTACGGTCCACTAATTCTTATATCATTTTCAATTTCTACATATCATGCACAAAGATTCCTCCTCTTTCCGACTATCGATTTTCATTAAAATTGAAAATTCGGCGTAGCACAATTTATTTTTCGACTTGCACTTGAAGCGATCGTCGTCTATCTGTTCGAAAATTGCTGCAGGTTCGAAAGCTGGGCGTCCAATTTCCCGGTAAGTCAGACCGGTATGGCGTAGCGGGGTCATTTTTATCAACGTGGAAATTCCGCGGTCGAGAACGATCTTTCGAAGCTGATGAACGCTGTCTGCCGACTCGTCATACTGAAGATCATCTGTGATATTGGAACGGTACCGATGGAATTACCGTGTCTCTGTTCGTGTGCCACGTTTTGATAGTCGCTTCGAGGCGAACGCTTCGACTTCAACCCTCGCCGACGAGCTCGGACAACGTGATGGATTCCGTTTCGATTTCGAATTCCGCCCGGAGAGAGACCGCTACGAGAATTGTTACTCCGCGAACCGTTCAACTTTCGGCGGGCTTTTATCAGAACCGGATCTCACAGCGGTCACAGAATTTTCATCCATATGTACGCGTGTTAGAATATCGCGATTTGATACGGTGAAAAGTAGAGATTCGATAGAGAAGACTGTATCGCCGATCTCGCTTATGTTCTTGTGTTAGATCGATTACTTAGAGTCACGTCAATCACTGTTATGGATTATTAAATAAAATTAATAATAAAATCATTAATTCAGCTTTATCATTCTCGACAATAATTGGGTCGTTTGACAAAATTTTAACAGTTGCGGTGTTCAACTTGAATCTTTGAAGTTATTTCGTATAAAGGAGGAATCAATATCAATTCGTAATTTTTCAAGCAAATTATTATTTTATTTCTATTTACCGCTTGATAACAGAACGTTGTCCAACGAATTAATTTCGTCGAATATCTATTACATGTATTGATAATTACACAAAGACCACTTTAACGTCATTGCACACAGAAATTCGTATCTTTCTTTCCGTAAAACACAGAGAACCTTAATGCTCTTTCCTTTAATGTAACCTAAATCGATCTGAACCCTGTCAGAAAAGATCACGATGTCACTGGATTGGACAACGTATCGACATCGTGCGATATCACGTTAAAAGGAATCGAAAAGGAAACGTTCAACCCCTACAACTGTCTACCAACAATTCTTCCTTCAATCTTCCATCGTTCCTTTCGATTTTACGTCCTTCACGATTTTATCGTTTCTATACGTTTCGACCTAAAACTTTTATCGCTCATTTCCTTCGAACATCTTTCTTCTCCATAAAAAAAGAAAGCTTTCCACCAGACTAAGCTGGCACGAAAATTCGCGAGAATATGTCGCTTTATTACCAATCTCTCCCCCGTATCGTTACGGAGCAAAGTAACGATAAATCGAGTTTTAGCAACCTTCTTAAATTAATTAACACATTCGTAATTGGTAATTTTATGAAAAATTGTAAAATAGAGAACCACGTCAGTCTACGTTTAAGATAAGAATCCAAGTAATTTCGTATTTACTTCCAAACAATATGCACGCAATCTTCGTTGATTCAAATAGATACAGATTAATTTCCAATTTCTCAGAGTCATACTCAAGCCACGAAGAAATATAATATCACGTCGTATTCACAAATATATTTTGCATGAATGTTCACAATTAACTGATTCTATTCTCTCCGTGCCGTGTCATTTATGAATCCATTTTCGATTCCATCGCATTTAGATTCTATCTTATGTTGAAATTAACGACATCTATCGCTCAGCGCCGATCAACATCGTCGGAAGGAAAAAACGAATCGTCGGGCGAAACGAAAATTTGTTAGAACGTGAACTGATCGAATTTCGCGCGACAGAATGGCAACGAATTTTTCCCTGGTTCAACGTCCGTACGTTTCGCTCAGCAATGTTCCCCGCGCTCGGACGCGCCAGTGACAACGTTAGTTTCATTTAAATCTTGAAATAATCGAATGACGGACGGCTACGAAGCGCGGAGCCGACAAACAAACGGGTCGGTCGAACGGGCTGCGCAACAACCGAAATTCGAAACGCGATGTTCCTGATCGAAAGCAGTTTTATTTCCCCCTGGAATTACAAGCCAAGTTTTTGCGTGCATCCAAAGAACAATGAGGAATCGTTAAAAGCACGTTCGTTCCCACGGTTATTCGAACGATCTAGTTCTAGAGTTTTGATGTCCTAGAAACTCGATCGACTGGTCCCTTCGTTTCGAGAATATTAATTAGAATTTCTGTTGCGCGTATTCGAGAATGATTTTATCGAACGATCGATAGATACTAAATTTAGCTGGCAATTGATCTCTCGACACGCAAGATCATTTTCCATTGATCTTAGCGCACAAGGAAAGTCCGAATTCGTAGGTCGCAGGGTGATTTGAATCAGAGTTGGTAAATGATCAATCGTTCAGAGAAACAAGTTGAAAAATATATCTGCAATTTCATAAATAACCGACTATTTTTCTTATATGTTTAAATGCATCTAGTAACTTTCACCCTGTTATGGTAAATTGTAAATTGCTATTGTAAATTTCAACTTACACGGTCGAATCGTGTCTCTATACAGAGGAATCGGTGTAGCGCTTTTATAGTTTTACATTTTACTACAATTCCGGACTAAATACTTAATTTTTTTATTTAAGATCATTTTTATCAGGCTTGTTAAGAAGACTCGCGATCGAATTGCCATATAAATGGAACCTACTCGACGGTAATAAATGAGTCAAATATATTGAAACATATATCTCCAAACTCTGCTTTCATATTTTCATAATTTCTTGAAACAGATTGCCCCGATAACCTTTTCAACCCAATTTTACGAAACGATCAGTTTCTAAATTCACGTCTGATGAAATAGTCATCGATTTCGATAACCGTTATAGATCGCGTGAGCTTTCGCATAACCGGTTACTAAATATATCTAATATATCTATATATAATATTCGCTCGAAAGAGTCTTCTTTTTACCCAAATATTTTTACTATTTTTTTTAACTAGCCTAATGATCTCCATTGTCCATCGATCTCGTCTCTGTTACGTTCATGAAACTCGAGACGACTTTCCACAAAAGACGATTATTAAACCTCAACAAATTCGCTGGCGAATCGAGTTTCTGTGTTTTGTCGGGGATCCATGCTCTCATCGGTGTTCATCGATTTCCTATGTTCACCGAAAGTTATTGGCCATCGGCGACCATCACCGGTCATTCCGGTTGATAAGAACAAGACGGTGAGCCAGGAAAAACGGATATCGGTCTGATCTGCTCGATGATTCTTATCAACTTACTTTTATCGATGATGAAGAAGCTTATTCTGCGAGAAAGGTTCAAATATAAACCAGAACCGTTTCCTCTCTTTTGTCACAAGCCGAATAGACCAGGATATCTCTTCTTTTTCTTGTTTTTTGCTCGCTCGAGGACAGCATCTGTATCTATTATCGCGTTTCGCTGCACTCTTGCTCGGTTCTCGTTTGATTATAAAGCAGGATACAACGATACAAAGGGACCATTGAGCAATTCTTCTAAAACCGAAATGCTTATTTGACAATTAGTTGGTTGGATAAACGGATTGTATTTGCTCGTGTAAGAGTAAAAATTAATTTGAAGAATTGATATTAGTATTAGCTTGTCCGAAAAGTTTCTTTCGTTTTATGAGGAAATAATAGACGCACGACGTTTTTCGTTTTATATTATTTTGTCGAATTATGTACGATCCATTTTATTCAATTTTATTATTTTTACAGACTTGGTTTCACGTTTGTAGGAAGGTGCACTGTTGTAAAAAACACGTTTGCGAAAGAAAGAAACTTTCCGGACAAGCTAATATAATCGAAAAAGTTGTAGTACAAAGTTTAATACTAATTTAGAGTCTAGTAATTTAATAAAACTGCAAGAAATTATCATCAAAGTGATTCCTATCAAAAAATTTTACACTTATTTTGGATATGATTATTGCTCTAATAGACTAACATCCGAAGATAACGAAACCTGAAACAGACAATCGAATGAATTACAAGCACGATCGTATCTTTGCATTTAACTGAATATTCGTGGAAACTCTCCCGTTAATCAATTGCTATCTAATTCCTCTTAAAATCGTATAAAATGATACCGTGAAAGAATTTTTCTTCTCGGACGTCGACCAAATTTCGCCCATTTCTCATTCTTTCCCTTCTGTTTCGTAAAAGTAGCAGAAGCTATTAGACACTATAATAAAATCTATAAAAGAAAAGGTAACGTAGGAAAAATAAGGTTTTATATAAAATAAAAACTCTGAATAAATTATCAACGATCTGATCTAATAATCGATATAGCTATTTTTATGGCCAAACGATTGTCAAAAAATAACAGAGGGATATCTAGGGCGAGCACGCACGTACTCGTGACACGGTTCACAAAACAAATAACGCGTAAGTACTTCGCGGCAGGCTAATAAATTTCGAACGGGGCAACGTGACGAAAGCAATTTCATTTGAAGTTTCCAGCTATTTTAATAGGAATTCCAGGAATTTGTTCCTATCCCATACACCGAGTTCTGATCTACGCTACATTTAAGGTTGCGCTCCCGTCGTGCGACCCTGTCCTCGCCTAAAACAATATATCGTCCTGATGCACTTTAGAGATTATAAGGGGCGAGTGTGCGTGTACCGAATACATGCAAAATTGTAGTTAACCTCTGGCTAACACACGCGATACCTAGTCCTAGCTAGAGGAAAAATAAACTCGTTATTTTCTATTTAAAAATTTACCGCGAGCATGAATCATGATTGTAACAAATAAACATCGCTGTTGAGGGGCGAAGTGAGGGGAGAAAATGAAAATTTACAGAAATGAAAAACGATGTCGGTAGAGGATTTCACTCGATGCTTTTTCTAATCTGCAAGATATATTATATGTTAACGTGCATGCAAATTATCCTTTGTAAAGGGGAGAAAGGAAAGAATAAAAGTTATTGATGTTGTGAATGACTTGCGAAAATAATTCGGCATACGTTCTAATGGTTGATGGAATTATTTGTTAAGTAAGTTGGTAGTTATTTCGTGTGTTTTAAAAATTAGATGATAGCCAAAAGTAATATCAAATATATAACTGCTTGACAATTTGATGAGAAGGTTAATAATATTTTACGCGAGTATGTAATTTCGTACTTGTAATTACATATGCATAGAATCTGTAGATATACCTCCATACGAGTTCTGATTTCTATTTTTAACAATTCCATCCATAACTGTATTCGTAATATTGAAAATTCAACGCGATTGTATATTCTTGTATTATCGATATATTATAAGTATTTATTAAGCTAATGTTTATTAACTTATTTCGCCAATGAATCGAATAAACGATACATAAATCGATAAGGGAAACCTTGCTCACATCGGAAAATCGCAGAAGCCCTTCGTCTAAATTTGATTTTCCAGAATGAGCGATTCCGTTTCATCGATTGAACTTGGAGCAACAAAACGCGCAGCGGAAGATCCACTTGTTGGTTCGTTACTGTTCCAGCAATTTCTCTATTTGTTTTCGATCCATCGCTATTAGCGCTTCGCTTAATAAATAAAAATCGATGCACCGCGAGTGGTGAAGCACGCGATGCGTGCACGCCACCATCGATAATTCGCGCTCGATATTAACAACGAATGATCCGGCGAGAGACATCGCGAATCTCTTGCTTGGTTTAAAAGGTATCGTCAAGCGCAAGCGTAATTTCAAAGAAGAAAATAGAGGAAAAGGAAAATTATTGGAATCTCGACGAACGAACGTGAATTGTTTCGAATATTATTATTTCACGAGACTCTTCCAAAGTCGGCTGCGATGAAGTAGATGGAGCAAATAAATTAGTGCAAACAGAGTATCGAATCGAGCGTACTCGATCATTTCTGATACGCCTTGTCATGTTTATTTCGAAATCTAGACATTCAGACTCCGTTTCTCTCGATTCGCTCGATTCCCTATCTCTTTTCCTTTTCCTCTTCTCTGTTCCTCGCTTTGTTTCCTTCTTTCTCTCTCGGTCGCGTCATTCGCTGTGTCTGTTTTCTCGCGTAGAACGAACGTTGGCAAACTCTCCATAACGAAGTTTGGCTAGATCTAAACTAACGTAAGTTATTTGACCTCATATCGGTCACTATTGGAAACTCGGTTATACGTTCAACTTTGTCTGATTGGTCCTTCCCGCGTATGCCTCGAGAATAGTTCGCCTAGTCGCGATCGTACCATGGCTGCGATGGAAAACGTGCTTCGATCGAGAGACGGTTCTTTTGGGACAAATAATAATCGAAGCGACCAGGGAATCGTTTTCTCTGTGGCTATGAGTATTTTCAAGACATGGGAATAATATCGTACGCGAAGATATGTTCTAATAATTTGCCAAATTACATAATTCCCTGTTAAATAAATTAATTGAATCAAAGACTGCAGAGAAATTGCATTCGGAATCTCTTGAAAATCAATGTTCTTAAGATCAACAAGGCGGTTTAGATTTTTGTTTAATTTTATGTTAGAAATTGTAAAAATTTGTAAAAATTGTAAAAGTGTAGAAATTTTATGAAAAAATACGAAGCACGAGAAAGAAAGGAAAGCACAATACTTTGGGAAAAATTTTTTCACATAATAATTCCAGGTTTTCTTGGCAACAATGGCTCGTGACACAGGCGGAACGAGACATTTTCGTACCATTTCGCGTAAAATAGGACGGTTGACTGGAATAATTGCAGCAATTGCGCCACTTCGACACTGAAATTGCATTGTTGCTCGATGGTGTACGAAACATACGTTGCACGGCTTCCTTGCGGAAGTGTTCGCGCCGAGCTCGCATTACAGGGAAAGCGAAGAGAATTGCATTTAATACCTGCACGCGGCCCAAGTCATAATCGAGCTGGTAAACAGCCGCCATTGCGGACAACGATGAGCAAACGAAAAGGAAAACTTCGCGAATAACAGAGACCTCCTCTTGATTTTTACTCGCGTATCAATTTCGTATATTCACCTTCGTACTTTCGCAATGAGATCTGTTTCTGTGAAACACTCGTTTAGAGTAATTGAAATAATTGTGTCACTGGAGCTGTATTTTTACGCGACCGTAAATGACATGTATCTTGCCCGTACGTATATATTTCTACGCGGAAGCTTTCGGTTATGTTTCTACGACGAGAAAAAGTAGAGAAAAATGTGCTCTATGAATGGAGGAAAATTCCTACCATGCTAGCTTTTAGATAGCGCGACACGGTAAAACGATATGTAAGTACCTATTTGCATTGCTGTTTTTTAAACTATAGAAAATTCTCAAAGTACATGTATTTCCCGAATAATATTTGAAATTTCAACTGTTAAATATACAGGCGATTTTTTATAGGAAACATTTCGAAACTGGGAATCTTGTAAATCTCGTACGCCGCGATCCATCCATGTTTTCGTGTTTTGCGACGACATAAATCCCACTAACGCGCCTTCGTGACAATGAACCGGGAACGCTGATTTATGTCAAATTAATTATAGTAAGCCTAGTTAAAACTGGCTATGAATAATTGATACATAACGTAATTTTATCGATTTATATTTTAAAATTTTCTAGGTGCCATTTTACGTGATGTACGAGTTGTTGTCGTGTTCTTGTTGAGAAATCTCTCTCGAATCACCGTGATCATGTTTGACGTGGTTACTCTATCGACTTTACATTTTTTATTAGCCTACAGCGCTTAAAATAGAATAAATTAGACATTTTATCTACATTCGAGAAAGATTGACTTGAAACTTTAAACACAATTTTAATCCGATTAAAATGATCAAAAAATAACGGAACAAAAATTATTAGATAAACGTTCTATCGCTTTTTCCTAAAATACTATAACACCTAAGACGTAAATCGTTCGGAGAGAAAGTAATTGCAGAGGAACTGAGTTTTCGCGAATTTTGTAAAGGCCTTCGATCGCGCGACTCGTCCGGCGACAACGTAAAGGCGGAACAAAAGAGAAAAATTCACGACTCGATGCGAAATTACAGTCGCTCATCGTGGTACCCACGGCATTCGACATTCAAATACACCGATCCCAGATACCAAACTATTCGAAGAAATCGACCGTGTGACTGGAAATTCGGTGATCGAACTCCGCGTTGCTCGATTTCTGGTTCATCGTCGAACGCCAATCACTTTTTATATTTTCGCGATACATCAAATTCCACAAACCTAACGTTGCAGTTCAATTTGCTGTTTTATATCTTTTTTTCCGCTACTGAATCGTTGCTTCGGTGATAATGTGGTTCGTTTAAATGCGATTGATCGACGTCCCTGACTGAGACTGATTTTTCTGTCCTCTCTCTATTGGAAATGTCATTTTACGTAGTAATTTCTGTTCCACCGGTTGTTTTATCGAAACGTATAAAAGTCGAGATGCGACTGGTTACATCGGCATCGTTATATAAACATTTGAATCTATATACAAAATAATATGTGTCGACAGAACGTGTTAAACGTAAGTCTTTCGAAACTAAATTATATATGAAAATGTACCTGGAAAATACGCGATCGAAACGATTTAATATTCAAACAATATATGTACCATCTACTCACATTTACAAAGTCACGCAGAAAAACTATATGAAATTTATCTATGTTATTTAAATTTCATTACATTCTTGTTGAAAATAACAACGTGAGTTCTCGCTCGCCATCTATATACTGACGGCTAGTTACAAAAGGAGTAACTAGAAGTTGTTCCTAGACACGGTCGATAGACCTGATCGATAGTTTTAGGACCCCTCTTGCCTTTTTTCTTTCATTCGTTTGTGACCCTTCTAAGTGTGTGCAATAAAGGTTTTTCTGCTCCGAGAAGTGTGGATTTATTATCTATATAACATAATAATAACTAACGCGATCCTACCTCTAAAACATAAAATAACAACAATTCTCGTCCGGATGTCTCAGTTACAGAGAATAATCCGTGAGTTTATCGAACGACGAACAACTTATTTAATTCCTGTCTATCTTAGTGACCCGATATACGAAGTAGGGTGTACGATAAAAGCATGTCCCATACGATATTTCCACAGTCAGGTTCCATACGGTTAGAAACAATCGCGGAAATGGATCCTTACTCCGTTAAACCAATATCGCTACGATGTAACGTCCGCATAAACTACATTTTTACTGCTTCCTGTTCCGATCCATGGCTGAGACAATCATTTTCCAGTCATGATGTCTTTATGCCCGCGTAAGTTCGTTCATAGCTGCATGAACATGTGCCGATGGAAGCGAGTAACGTCGTATCGGATAACGGGGAACTGGTGGAACCGATCATCAGGTGTCTGCAGCTGCGCAACGTTAGAAGTGAAACAGCGTCGAGTCACTTGAAGCGCGAGAACATCGCGCTAATATGCGAACGGAATGAAAACCGTGTCCATAGCCCTGTTCGCATAATGCAAAATTTACGAGGGCAAGGATTTTCAGTAGAAATAGTACGAGCAAATAGCCGAAAATATGCCGCGTGAGACATGATTCTCCTGGTGACACGCATAAAGCAAGTATTTCGTGGTTGGTGTCGAATGATTTGTCAGAGAACTGACAAAACTAGGAACAATTTTTCAGGGTACTGAAAGCGCAAAGTAGAAAATTAATCCGTTAAGAATTAAGCGCGTTGGAAATACGTAAATGCGCAACGACGAATTTGAAAATTTAAAGATCTGGAAATTAAAATATTTGGAAGTTCGAATGCTGAAAAATTTATATTTATATTTATATTTATATTTAAATTTATAATTAATTTATATATTTAAATTTATAATTTATAATTAAATTTATATTTATATTTAAATTTATATTTGAAATTTTTAAAAATCGAATATTTGAAAATTGTTGAAGTTTTCAATTATTCGATGGAAATTTTCTTTTTTTCGATTCACACTAAGATCCTGTGGATTTTGAGGGTATAGAAGAGGAAAAAATAAAACAGTCGTTGTTCTTCAAAAGCAGAATCCCTTGGAACGGCTATTATTTCTAGAAACCTATTTTAAACTTCATGCGACGGTCTTTTCTACTCACACGTATACGTATAGAGGAAAACCATTATTGTGGCATGCATTGCTCGAATTTGTACAAGAATACACTGAGATAATCTGTGGTTTTATGAGAGTTTTACGTCTTTTGACATCCATCGAAAGTAAGATAAATTTATTTTACAGTCTGTGCTTGTATAGCTTGCACTTCGTATAATGCTTGACTCGTTCACTTAGCACGTTCAACCAGGCGTGACCCAGTGCTAGGTCAGGAGCTGTATTTCCGAGAGGTGGCATGACCTATCGCTTGGCTATACTACCACGAATTTCTATGTATTTTAACGCGTAAGGAAATAGACGAAAGATTCAGAAAAATTTATGTAATGCCTAACGTTTTGTATTGAGATTACAACGATGCAAGAGATTCACACAATACTAAGGAACAAATTGATATTTCTAAAAATGATATCATAAAATAACCTATATTTTTACCGTTCGATTATTAATTTGTAATTATTCGGAATATTTAATTTACGACATTTCTAAAATATAACTTGTATGTTTTGAATAATCGACGTGAAAGTGCTTATCGATCAAATTATCGAAACGACAGCCTTAAAACAGCAACGCTGTTTAATAATTCAATGATATCTACGACTTCCTCCTTCAGTTGACAGCGAGACTATTATATTTTTGTGTTCGTAATAAGCTCGAGCAATTAGAAATTTTCGTTAGCAGCTGTCGAACGAAGAAAGAAAAACAAAGTAGTATTATATAAACTTTTTAACTCCCATGGCGAGGGAACGAATAAGCGGAACACCGTAAATTCAATTTCGTTTTTGTTTTGTTTCTGTTACTCTGAATCCGAGTCACATGCCTGACCCAAATTCCAAATGTTTACAATTTTAACTTCGTCAGAATGCTGTACCTTTATCCTTTGTCCAACTTTGAATCCCGGCAACCGAGATTTCGGTTTTTATTCCGCTTTAACGTCTCAAATGTACGTGATACGAATTGTCACGACGTTCGTTGAATTTTAACAAACGGAATAAGAATGGCATACTCTCGGAAAGGAATTATATTCCAGAATATCTGCTCGACATGAAACAACTGCGAATGATTTAGGAGATCGATCTCGGAACCTCCACCCTTCATTTATATTTTAACTACGTTTTAATCGAATTTCTCTTTGGAATAGAAACAATTCGGTCTATTCTTTTCACAATTTTCTGCATATCCTGCGCGAATGTTGGCAACGGATTAAGTAGAGAATCCAAGGATGGTAAATAATTCGAGGGATTAATTCTGTTACGACTGACCTACTAAACTACACCGTTCCGAATTAAAGATGTAATTTATCTGAGTTTCATCCTGCCTATCCCCATAAAAAGGAAAGCGCACGTATAAAGATAAGTACAAAATATACTAGAGGAACAAAATATACAAGAAAATTGAACGTTCTCAAAAAGGTAATTTCCAACTAGTATAGCATCGATCTTTCTTCTAAATAAATCGTAGGTCGGAAAATATGCTATTAGTTATACCAGAACTACTGCACGTTTGATTCTACACAATCCATCCGTCAAAATGATCTGTAAAAATCCATTTCAGCTCTGACAAGCACAAAGCGAACGAATCAGGCATTCACAATTTCCCTGGAAATGCCATATTGTTCGTCTAAGCCCGCACGTCATCGTACGCGAGTAAAACGCAGAAATTCCTGCTCGGGGGCTAGTGGAGTGCAATTCCGCGCGTCTGAATATTTTTAAATTCCGAACGGTGTATCCAGTTTCTTAGCGTCGGAGACGGCGAGGATTTTGTAAAAATATAATGAGCCGCTATGCAACGGGCCAGCGTATTAAATTTAATCCGTAACGGAAGACTCGCAAACGCCCTGCAAAGAATCGTCGTCGTCGCGACAAAGAAAAGAGGGTTGCAGGTACGAGGGGAAAAAAAGAGACGCAATGAAAGCATCCCGCGCGTATGCAAATGGCTCGGTCGCGCAGCTGCGACGACGACCACGCCATTCTGATTCGCATAGAGCGGCGCGACGAAAGCTCGTAACGATTTTCGTCGTATAAAAACGAACCGAGAGGTATCAGCGCTGGTTTGCCTCTCTCTGCACGTGCACCACTCGCGAACGTTAAATTTGTGTGCGAGATTTGTAGGGTAGAGCCTTTCGCGGCCTCGAGGATTTCGGTGAATATGCACCACACCGTGCACCTCGCGCTTTTCGTACGCTCCTCTATGACACTTAACCCGTCACCGCGTTGAAACTCGCGCCGCCCAACGTTACGCGCGCCCTTCCGCAAGGACTCAGCCGCGTTTGACGACCCCTTTTAAGATCGCTATAACCGCGAACGGCCAAGTAACCGCGTTTGACAGGCCGCGTTTCTAAGTCAGGAAGTGTTCTTTCTGAACTTGATGGTTGGCAACGAGAGAGTTGATCAACTCTGCAATAAAAAACCATACGAATCTTTGTGTGATTGTAATTAGAATTAATCGTGGTTGCTAAATGATCGAGTATTATTTATAACGATTAGAATGTTAATAAGATCCATTAAACGAAATTTTAACATACAAATTCGCTTGTAGTTTCAATAACATTTTTCTGTACGTCTAAAGAAAATTTTTGTCTGGAAATTCGCCCTGTCCGTAGGACAGCTACAAAAGAAACGTCGGAAGGTAAATCTTTGATAAGCAGGGGAGAAGTGACGTATCAAACGGCAAAAGGATGTTTTTTTTCTTTAGCTGCGATACTTATCATTGAAAGGAACTTCATCTTCTTCGTCGTCTTCCTCGGTTTATCGATCGTTCGACGTTTTCGTCCTATGTTTTTTATGACGTAAGAAATAGCGTATCAGAGTTGAACGTTTATTAGACTACTACATAAATTCCACCCGTTGACTTCTCGCCGGGTATAAAACGAGAATCTTATCACTTTTTAAAAGCAGCTTAAATATCTAGTAGTGGTAGATGTAAAGAGAAACCCTAGTAAACTAGGACTCTTTTAATTTTGAATTTATAGAACGAGTTTATTAGCGAATAAGAAAGTAGTTTCTTCGGACGAAAATTTATTTTCCCCTCGTTCCCCAATACGATATAATAATTTTAATATTTCATATTTTATTTCCGTCTGTGTAATTTTTTATCTCTGTAATTTGTAATTTTGTAATATCTATAGACATTATGCTCCATTATACTTAACACGATTTCGATTTTCATATCTTTCAATGAACCTTTATACTGCCGTGCTTTAGCACCGCCCTCAGATATTTCCCGAAATTATTCCGAACTTTCACCTTGCCAAATTACCTTTTCCACAACATGACCATTTCTGGCCCGCACGATGTCCGCGCAGTGATAATATTTAAATAGAAATCGCCCTATTCCATATACGCATATATTATAAGTTGTCCGAAAAGTTTCTTTCGTTTCATAAGTTGATAATAGATGAACAACAATTTCTGTTTTATATTTTATTGAATTAGGTATGATTCATTTCGTTATATTTCTGTTATTACGTTCGTGCATAATTCAATAAACTAATATGAAACAAAAAATATTGTGTATCTATTATTTCCGTATGAAACGAAAAAAACTTTTCGGACAACCTAATACAATCGATAAAACATACGTTGCTGCGAAATCGATTAATTTGCATGATCAGATCGAATAAAAGAAATAATAACATTTCGATATTGTTTGTATTAACTTGTTAAAGGATAATGTTGCGTTAATGCAAGATCTCATTTGCAATTTCTTTTCAATGGGTATATTGTTAAATTCTATTTTTTTAATATTCTAGTTAGGAAAAGTAATTTCAAGAATTCGCTTAATACCTTTTGCGTTTCAATTCCACGTAAATTCTACGATTTTATGGGATTTCAAGAAATTGAAACACCTATAACATTATATTAAATTATACCGCTTGGTCTTTAATGGATTAAAAAAAATGTATAGAATAAAATTTCCTAGAAATGAAGAATATTCTGAAAGGCCACTCTTCATTAACGGTGGTAAGCTCAAAGTATTAATTGTAGATACATAATTCACAGCGTATAGTGTGTCAGCATAAATATCAAAAGTGTCAGAAACTTTTCCCCACGAGAATTTATCCAACTCGTGCTACTATATGGTTTCCTTTTATCAAAAAATCGAACTTTCAGCCAATATGAAAAAATTCAGGAAAATATAAAAATCTTGCTTACCGTTCGAGTAAAAATTTCTACGCAATTGTAACATTGATCAAAATAAAATGCGGCCAATGTACTCCCATTGCGTTGCAGATTTATCTAAAATCAATAAATCCGCTCTATTCCTACCGATACGTAATCTTCGACAATCGATATCGTAGAACACTCGAGTAATGAACTCGACGTTTCTTTAATGAAATTTTCCAAGAGCCGATCTATGACCGATTCATCGATCCAGGATTCGCCGCAAAAAGTACGAGGAAAAATTGTATCGAGTCTGGATGATAGGACGATACATTTCTGGAATCGTTCCGACATTTAAAGCGGACATTCGCTCTGTGCAGTTTGCGAATTTATCGTGCCATAAAAGGGATCAAAAGTTCACGCGAAGTTCGGGTCGGCGCGGTTTAGCTGCAGATCTATGATCCTCGGGAAAACGTAAGTAGTCCAATTGGACGAGATCAATTAGGACAGATGGGACTAATGCGAACAGGGTCGTGGATAACTCGTAGGATCGTAGAGACGGTCGTAAGACCATATTGAAATTCACAGGGCCAAATGAAGCTATCTGTTACAGAAAGAATGACGTACAGTGTGGTAGGTTATTTGAATCACCTAAGCTTCAAATCTAAAAATTCAATCTTGAGTTTCGCATAGAATAATCAAACTGGTTGTGATATGTCGGTTATAAAAAGTATTTGCACATATCCTTATTTTGCAAGGAAGCGTGTTTTAGCACATTTCGTAATATAATATTAAATTTTCGTATCGTGCGAAAGTGCCATAAAATGATATGACGCTAATTATGCTTGGACTCAACTAATTAACGTTCAAACGCTTCAATAAATACGGTGGTGTACAAATAATTTTTATGAGATTATATATTACAGGGTATCAATAGCCTTTTATGCATTAACGAAAGAATTAAAAGATATAGTCTACTTTTAAAAATATCGTCTAACCGAACACGAGAAGATGACTTGAATAATTCTGTGACAAGATTATTTGGACCAGCGAGAAGGTATTACATAAGAACTAATAAAACAATGGAAAAAGTAGATTTCACAAATGAAATAACATACACACGCCACTGAACGATGATAATTTTAACCGAAAATATTATCCGCTCGAACAAATTTTCCTTTTGGTTTTTGAAACTTTCATTACATCTTGATTTAACTTCTCTCCGAAACAAATTTATTACCATTTTCGATTTATTAATATTTTAATCGTATAAATAATCGTATCTATTCCTTTTTTCATTTTGCGATTCTCTGCGTATTCCGTACAAATGTTATACCGGATAATCTAAAATGTAAGTAGTCCAATTGAACGAGATAATTTAGGACAGGCGCGGCTAATGCAAGAGCAGGATCACGGATAACTCGCGTGGACTTGAAAATGCTGTATAAATCAGACTAGGCGAGTTTCGAATCACTTTGACCGACCGTAGTGCCATATGGAAATCCGCAGAGCCAAATGAAGCTGTCTGTTACAGAAATCGCATTAGCATGGAAATCCCCAGTTCACAGACAACTTCTGTTTGTGTGTAATACACATAGTATGCTTGCGTTTGGCTAAGTGTATACATACGCGTGCAAAGGGCATCGTACGCTGCACCGTTCGTCGAGATTATTGCTTTGATTATGCATCTTCGAGGCGAGGGAACAAAGATCGCGTTTCCACGCGAACACGACACGACGTCGCGGACCTTCGAATTCTGAAATTCGTTTCCATTCTCTGAGTCCCGGTTTAGCCACAAGGATTCCACCGGTCTATGTGTTTGTATCCTGAATGACGTTGTTGCGCTAAATTACTGCTCGTTATGGGCGTAATTTGGCTGTCCTTACGACGTGGAAGCTGGGGCGCCGCATCGTATAGAAGTCTGCACGTACGTAACTGTGTTACTGTGTGTGTTTGAAAATGAATTAGCGGTTGTTCTCGTTAGAGGCATAACGGACACTGGCTATGTACAAAAGTTACATTTCGGAAACAAGATGAACAGAACGATTCTTTTCGTAGATTATTAGATATACGCACGAAAGTATTCGAACACTTGTGGATATTTTACGAATGTTCATAATCATGACACTTTCATGAATATATTATATTACGCGTGTTGTAAGAAACATTTTGAAATTTGTATAATTGAGCCACTCGAAAGAGCCAATCAACCGATAACCGTTGATGTTACCAGATACTGCCTTTCAAATTTACCTTAGAATTTACTTTTAGAAATAAGTAGGTTGTCCTTTGGCAACGGAATATTAATCGTGTACTTACGTGATGAAATTAAGAAATTAATAAAAACCGGAGATGGTCATTTTGATCATTTTTAAGAGGCTTAGTCTTTCCTTTACTATTCACGGAGTACGTGCCTTAATATTTAAATGACCGGCAGCGTATATCACTGCTTAGACGATCAAACATTTAATATAAGAGGTTTCCGCATTTCATTTGCATAGCCTAAAACGAAGCGCATAAAGATTACCAGACGCGTTTTCCTCACTGAATTAACGTCTCCGGTTAATGGGAGCTTGTGGGTTTAAGCATCCTCCAATTTCTCCTTCTCTGTGTTTCTCTATCTTCAATTCGCATCAACGTTTTACGACTGTAAAGGTTAATAATAGCAGCTTGATTGCCACGTTAAAATGTTTTCCACGCTGACTGTTTCTACGATAATAATTGTACTTTCTATTATCTCAGTTTCGTGTGTTCGTCGCGACAAAATTAACTGCGCTATTGTTTCGAAAAGGATCCCCGCGAATTTATCTGCTCATGAACTATAGTAGCTCGTCTAGCTTCGGCTAATTCAATTTCTTTCCTCCGACTTACGCCTTCGAGTTTTCTACCGTAGACACCAGCCCCAATTTCAGATCCACTCGTTTCGCGATAAAGGCTGACACGATCTCCAATTTGAACGTGGAGAGTGTTTTTACTTGTATACCGTAACTTACGCTAAGTTTTGAATGTAGTTTTAGTTTCTGAAAGCAAACGAGATAGGCGAGAGAACGATTATTTTAAAAGACGCTTTCGGTTTAATTTTGTACAATTCTACGTACTAGATACAAGGATTATATCGATACAATCATGTTCTATACTTGAACGTGTATGAGAAATTTGTGTACCCTGAGTATGCTAATTTTATTCGTGCGTTTAAACGGTGTTTTACACCTGTTACATCTATCAATGGATAATTTTGATTATTTTATTTCATTCATTATTACACCTTTCAATTCAAATTGAAGAATGTCCATCGACGAGAAAACGAAACGTGTTCACAAATAGGAATACGTTTCTGTCGAGGTTGACTGATAAAAGAACGAATGGATGAATTTGTAATAGAAAAATATATTGAAATAAACAAAGGTATAAGTATAATGTATGCTGATTCAGATCCTCACTCTTACAGTGTTACAATACAGTAGAAGAAGCCACGATAGGGAGCACGTTCATATATTTATAGCAAAGGACATTACCAAAAAGTTAACCTCGTAGCTCTAGCTGAAGGCTACAAGAAACAACAACAGAAATATGCTTATAGCCCTTTTGTTTCTAGACCTTGTAACCCAAAACACAATTTATATTCAGGACCAGAATAATATGGACCTCTGCTTATTTCGAATATTTTGTTTCACTAAATTCAATTCTCTTCGTAACAACAGTCCCCAGGTCACGGATATACAAAAGTAAAGATGTAGAGATTTTCTTAAAGTGATTACTTCGACAATTTTCATTTTTCGATCTCCGGGTGTATATAATATTTCGACAACGAGTAAAATATCTGATCAAATCGATCGTGTCCTTTTCAAACACCAGAGCTTTCACTCTTTATTATTTGCCGTCGATCTAATTATCCAAATAAACACAATTATCTTGGTCTCGTAACATCAACATCATATAAGAGCTGAAAGAAATCGTTGAAATATTTACCAACGTTCTCTATTAATCCTATTTTCGATTCAGACGTCTCTGCACTTTATTTTTACGCTCGCCACGTCGATGTAATTAGAAGTCAGACGTTATACGACGAAATGCAAATGCAACGAGCGCAAACTACCCGCTTGGTTCTACGATATTTTTAATGGCCGCTATTTTCCACGCTGCTGAACAATAGTCATCGCGATCATTTAGGTCAGCAAGGTATTAATATTTGCCGAAACCACGCGAATCTCGATGCAGAGTCTTTTTAAGCTTTTTGTAGATATTAATGTTACTTATTATTTGACGATGCTCTCTGTTTCGTTCTTTTAAACGCTGCGATCAAGAAAATTCTATCGAACATCGTGCTGAAACGTTCAGCGAAATTTGCACTGAAAATCGTTCTCGTTTCGCATTGTACAGCAAGAAAATGGTCTCCGATATAGGAGATTGTCTGTAATCGTCCATGAACATTTTATTCCAATTTTTCTTCTGTGTAGGAAGCTGAATTAAATTCTCTACAGTGCAGTTAGGAAGATTTAATATTAACTTGCAAATATTCATCTCATTTTCAGTTTTTTATTCTTCCAAACGATAATTTGAACATTCGACCTACACAAATGTATGCAAGTACTGTAAAGTAAAGAAACATGTCACATAATGTCTCTTAAGAAAATTTGCTAAACGGATGATATGGAAAATTAAAATGTAAATTATATAAAATATGTAAATAATGTTAAAATGTAAATAAAATATTTTTTAAGACTTTCATACACTCGTCTTATATTCTATTTCACGCAAACACTTTTTGGGAGATGTGTAGGAGCAAAAAGAAAATTGTTACAAAAAGGTCCCCTAACTTTGAAACGCATACCTCTTTGTACCGAAATACTTCAATCGAAACCCCAGCGAATCACCTATTTAATTTCGTACGTCAACTTCATAATCAAATTAAACTCGACAATTACGATTCGCCGGATACAGTGAGTTGTCTTCGCAATCATTGCCATTCGGCTAGCACGCTAATGGGTCAGGCGTCAATAACGTCACCGAAACTGCGACAATTTGTTGTAAACCCGGAAAACGTGAACGCGAGCCACACCAAACATCTGTTCCGCGATGAATGCTACTCGTATGCTAATTAAAATCGGTTCGATGAAATTAATAATACCAGGAACCATCGTTGACCAGTCAACTAACATGAATTTTTACACGAAAAGTATTCTCATCTTCCTTTTAACCTCCTAAATGACAGTGTTTAAATTTAAACTGCATCAGCTTTTTCGCCGTTCCGGCCAACTCGGCCGCGCGTGAAAACGCGCTTCTAACTTTTCTAATTTATAGCGCGCCAATTACGAAACGCAATTTCATCGTGTTCCACCGTAATACGCCAGAATTCTCATTGCCAGTTCGTAAAGTAAGCTGCTTTTAAAAAGTCATTCTTATGATTCCGGCGTGAAAAACTGGCAACTCTCGTTATCAACGGCTAAATTCTAATTAATCGTGGCCAGCATAGGTCGAATCACGCTTCTCGCTGCTTGGATAATCGCATCAGAACGTATGTGGAAATTAGCCCTTCGCCGTTTCAATTCGGTGAGCCACGTTCGGTGAGTATTGTTAGAGAGAATCGTATATAAGGGTCCGAATTTGGATTCCTGTGGATATGGAGGAATGCTTATTTCGGTTATTGCAGGATTACGAACGACATGGAGAATTTGGTACTGAAATTTGATATCGTTTTTGATTATGTAGAGAGAGCCATTCGATAATCTTAAAAATTATACACATTTTAGGCTATTATCGCTACAGAGATGAAATATTTACAGGCCATTTATTACTGCATTTACATACTAATTAATTAGATCCAAATATGATACATTTTGGATTATTTAATAGTATAATTTCGTATTTCGTATTAAATTACATCATTGTTCATCATTTAATAGCAGGTATCGTTTCGTGTCATTTCATATGACTTGAAAAATTTGTTAAAAAGACACACTGTATCTGTGTCGTAATTCTGAAATTCATAACATCGCGTTATGCGTCCATGCGAAATAAAGAATACAAGGAACGAAGAATGTCGAAAGGCGAAGATCGTCACAAGTGATACGTTTGAATCTCTTAATTATTAGGAAGGATTGCATTCGAAGTTATTTGCATGATTCTAAAATTCATAATTTTATATCTACATGAAATTGAGAATGGGAGAAATAAAATAGATTTTGAGAAAGCTTCGCAAAAGTACTACAAACGTACGACACTTTGGAATTTCCAAGATATATCTGCAATGTCTTATCTTGCATGGCATTAAAAATCATTGTGTGACGGATTACCTTGGCATATATGACAAAAATAGAAGAAATAAAAATGTCCTTTGCCTTCGTTCTACAAGCAGAACGGATAATAAAAATTGATAGTGTGCTATGGTGGCGTAGTATCGATTATGAAACGCCATATTATATATAAAACGCATGAAAAAAGAAAACGCTTTATGAAAAAGTATTAACTAATAACGACAGAGACAGTCTATAAATCTACAAACATGCCAAACGTCAACAAAAAATCAGCATCATGCACTGAAAATATACTTACGCGATGAGATATTTATCTCATATGAATATTGTAAAACAACAACAACCCCTGACTCGTTTATCGATGGTTATCTTATTTTCCCACTGACATTGAGAAACACCGTGTTAGTCTCTGGCAACGCGTCAGTTTACTCTCTAATAAGCAGGCGCGACGCAAACGAAGGCGAAACAGAGACGAAGACGAAGAGAACCGTCGACGAAGGAAAAGAGAGAGAGAGAGAGAGAGAGAGAAGGTAAATGAGGAAAGCTGCGAGCTTATCGTGAGCGCAAGGCTCATACACGAAGCCTCCACCTATTCATTTAGGGTCGTTTTAAGTTATAATAACAGTCAGAATCACGTGTCACGCGTGAGCGAACTGGCGAGGCCACGCGCGCAAACTTCATCCGTGCCTGCTTGTAATTGTTAACAAATAGTAATGGCGGACCGTTATCAAACCCTTAATTACGGGTTCGTGAAAAATTGAAAGGGACGAAGGGGCGGCCATCAACTCAGGCTCGTTCCCAGCCATGTTTACGACGCTAAAGCGCGAAACTTTATTCGAGGTTTGCGTTTCAATTTTCCGGTTGCTTAAAAATTCATCTGGCCGACTGGATACGAGCAACGTGGATGTCAGAGGACGTTTGTTTGAATAATTCAACGGTTTCAACTCCGATATATGCCCCTCAATTAGTTGATTGAGCTTACTCGTATTCGGTTTTGTTAATGAAAATAATTCTTCTTTTTTTCAGTTTTTGTTCTTTCGGTAATGAACTCTGGAAAATTGGTAATATTTCTGACAGTCGTTATTAAGTTCTACAGAGTACTTGATGAGATCGGATGGAAATTTATCATAAACTTTTATTACACGGATAATGAAATCGCGATTATAGTTCGCTGCATTTGAGAGGATGCTACTTGTAGCTGAATGCAGCAACTGAAAAAAATATGGAAAATTATGTTGCGGAAGAATGTCGTTTTTAAACTTCTATTAGATCTGTCTTGTAAACGAAAGATTGTATTCGTGTATTGATAAGAAATAGATCAAATATTATTAAACACTCGGTTGGTCCTCGTTTGGAAGAATAAAAAGATCGAACGGATCACTGCGATAATAATTAATAAACTGCTAATTTTGTAAAAACACTTCTCCGAACAATCTAATATTATTCACATATTATTAATATGATTAAAATCACTAATGCAGATACTTATTATCTTGAGTTCTTCTTAACGACTACAGAAAATAAAGTTATGCGAATAATTTCAAAGTAAACAGATGATAATTAATTAGAAGTGTGAACGGGAAATTTATTTCTCGTACGATCTTTTACCAACACACGTAGTTCAGATAAGATTTGATGTATTGCATAGAGTTATGCTACGTCAAGAATAAGATTAAATCACGTTTCGTGTAAATAAATCCGATATTAATCATCAACAGTCTCTCGTTATACAATTATCCTTAACCAATAATTATTTCAAAATCTTATCATCTTTTTATGTTTAACAAATTTTTGTTCTTTGCATATATTGGATCGCAAGCTTGCATGGAAATAAAGTTCTGCTTGATTAATCGACTCCTTGATATTTAAATTCATCGTCACGTTTTATATGAAAGCAGTAAATGCCTTAATACTTAGGAACGACGTTATTAACAAATTATTGTGTAAATTTTCATTAAATTTTCATCGACGTGGTCGGTAGAAACATGTATTTAACCACTGTATTTAGCAGAAACTGTATCGTGGCTCGTACGAGAATATTTCGAGCGCTACAGATACGAAGTTATAAAATTCCTGGCAAATACTGTGTCTAACCGCAGTATTCATGGGAATGTTGCATAAATGGTTCATTATAATAACCCACTTTATTTAGACCAATAAATTCATCTCTGGAATAAGCGTCGTCTCTATTTTTACAAATAAATATTCGTCGTTCCTTCTCGAAACGTATAACGCTATTCACGGTAGAAACGACGACGTATTTCTCTGGGTAACAAATCGATAGGAGGGAGAAGGTATCCTAATCAACGAGGATTCTCCAGTAGGAACAATTCCGTCGCTTAAAACGGAAAAAGCGTTAGCACGTAGCGGGACGAAGGCGTTTCGTTTGTCTTGTTAGAGCTAAAATTTTCGCTACAGAATTTTCTAACGCGAGTTTTCGTTGTCGTTATGATGCTCCAAACAGTTACAGAATCTCGTGTCCGGAAAATCAAGCGGGCATTAAGGTTCAGAATTTGAACCGAACCACGGTCGACGAAAGGAGCGACGAAACACGACAGTCGTGCAAATTCTCGTGCTTTTATTAACACATTTGTCGAGAGTAAGAAATTTGGCTACGATTGCCCGGTGAATGTTATTCGATAAACATCTCTGATCATTTCGCACTCAAGGCAGTAGAGCGTTGTTTGTGTATATTACTCTTGTTTTATTTTGAAGATAAATACGAGAGCTTGAAGTTACATATTCCTTTCCTGAAACCATAAATTGTCGGTGTTTTAATGTTATTTTATGTACGCAGTTGATAAGAATTTCTTCGTTGTTATTGTTTTCGTTTGTTCGAAAGAAATTGCAGTTATTAAGAGACGACCAAACAAAGTTT
The DNA here is from genome assembly GCF_910591885.1 of Bombus terrestris. Taxonomy (NCBI): domain Eukaryota; kingdom Metazoa; phylum Arthropoda; class Insecta; order Hymenoptera; family Apidae; genus Bombus; species Bombus terrestris. The sequence goes on along the minus strand of NC_063279.1, from coordinate 3,433,492 downwards.
AAGATATGTAAAATTGCGAAATTTCGTGCCTTATATCATTGGACCAATTGTAATAAAATCTCCACTGAACAATCTACTAGTAACGCCAAATAGATCGAATACAGTCTTTTTATAAAAATTTCAGAAAATCATTCGTTATTTTTTTGCCTTTGAATCGTATAAAATATTTATGAAAAATTTTGTATGGAACTTTTCACGTACGGTATTTTCTATTCCATATATTATTCCACGTTTTAAGAAGCAAAGTTTCTTCCCTAAAGTCCATATCGATTACATTCTTTCGCGTCAATTTATGGCCACAGAGGGGTGCATTAGGAAACGGATTATTCTAAAAAAATAAAAAGAAAAATTTCCTTCGACTTTGTCCTGGCATGAATTGATCTAAGCAATATTATCGCGGGAAATTTCTGTCTCGCCACTGTCAAAGCCAGATATTTATGGATATGGTGTGCATAGCTCGCGGAAACCTTTTCATTGACGTTTCGCTGCCTCTCTCACGGAAATAAAGCATGTCGCGACACATATTTTGTGTTCTTTGAAAGCGTTCACACTTAGCGGCTGTAAAGTATAATATTATCGGTTAAAGCGAATGCGTTCGACAGTTTTATCGAATGAAACACAGTCGAATATACCAAAGCCTCGGAGAAATGCTTGCTGTTGCGGTAGGAAATATAAAATGGAAGCATGGAAGCCTTTAATAAGCATTTTTAGTACGAAGACTGTTAAGTTGATTGAAATATCCCCTTTCCATATTGTACTTTTACATTTATAACTTTCTTTGCAGCCTTTAATTCAACGCTAAGGCTACTAAACTTAGCAAAATAATAAACTTTAGATTTTCTACTTTTACGATTATTAAGAACATTCAAGTATTTTTAGCAAAATTAATTTCGTCTTTCATTTAGATAGAAATATAATTATTTCCATAAAACACAAAAGAGTTAGTTGTTCAACCGAAAAGCTATCATTAAAGGAAATCACGTTAGTGCTATGATAGGAGAAATTTCATCCTGATGGATTGTTTTTGTTTTAAAAATTCATAGAAAGTCAAACAGACGGAACTAGATCTTTAATTATAATAATATTATTAGAGAAACGGTACAAGAATTACGAATATCGTTGAACGATAATGTCAAAATAACATTTCCCTGGGATGAACTTTCCCCGATAACAATCTTTAAGGACTAATATCGGTGGAAAGATTCGTTGACGATGCGAAACATCTTTACCCGAGGTTCATAGAGCAGGAAACGTCGCGCGCGTCGAATAATGCGACTATTACTTTGAAAGTTGAACGCGATATCGGGGCCGGAATCGCGTTCGATATTCGACGAACGTAAAGCCCATCGATATTCTCTCTACACGACCGACCGTGTATAATAACACATTACACGCCGGGGTCAATCACAGTTTCGGAAACTTCGAAATACAGGAATAAACTTGGCATACAGCCAGCCAGCCAGCCGACCTCTCTCTACTCGATTCGCGCCGCGTAAAAATGAAAACTCCAGCCGCACCGTATCAGATAACCACGTCCTTATGTACCATCGTATCAATTTAGCCGCAATTGCAGGCCACTCGAATGTTTGTTCTGTAATCGTGCTCGTTTGCAGCACGTTCTGCATACGTATGTATAAGAGGAGTGCGCGCGCACCAACAAAATTTCACCTCGGCCCTATGTTATTCCCGCGTTCTCCAACCCAATTATTCGACCCAATTATTCGAACACCAGCTACTCCGGTCGTGTTTTGTCCGGTTATTCGAGTATATTTGGTCCTTTGTTAAGTTTTATATTTAGCAAGCGGTGGAACATTCGGTTGGGGGATAATTAACGGCTACTCCGTTAGGATCGTTTCCCGATACTGGCTGCTGTAATCTTTGTTGCAAGCTTCTGGCGATGCTGCAGGATTTCTCTAATCGAACTGCTATTTGTTTCGATGCGACTCTTTTGTTCGGTCTCGTTCATGAAAAGAAAAAAAAAGAAACAAAAAGAAAAGAAAAGAAAAAGGAAGAATCGGCTACTTGCGAATTAAGGAAATATTGGGTATTTGACGCGATACCTTTTCATCGTGAGCTTTGGTTTTTGGTCGGATTGAGTTTAGGAAATTATTATGTAGAAGAATGTGTACACGGTGTAGTAGTTTGTTTTATTACTTCGTATTTTATCTTCGTTTTATCTGTATACAATAGAGACAATGGATAGATTATAGATCGTTTCACGGAGAATAGTAGTATTGGTATATTTTAAGGTATATCTTTAGCGGATGATCTCGGACAGATTTAAAGAGCATAATTATTTTGTGTTCTTCTGAAACAAGTAATATAGATACGCAGCCATTAAGGCTAGTTATTCATCAGAGGATTATATACGCTTAGGAATATTTATTCGTAATAATGTTCATTGTATCTTTCGACAATATACATCGATTGAGTAAAACTAAACGTGTATTTGTATTTCTCAAGAGGCTGAACAAGGTGGATTTTGTTCTTTTGTACCAGATACTTTTAGTTTCAGGGAAGATTTTCTGTTTTTATTTCCACGATCGATAAGATTTATCTCCTTCAAACGATTTAAATTCGTAAAATTCGATTGCGCAGCAATTTCATAAAGAAGCGAGGATCATTTTCCAGGCGAACTATTTAAAATCTTATATTCGGATGCTCGCGCCGGAATAAGAAAAATGAGGAAAGATGCAGCCTGATGTTCGTGACAGCAAGAGCACGGAAACACTTTGGCACAATTAATTCTTCCGTCATTTCGTATCATAAATTATCCAGCAAATTTTTACCGAAACTCTTTTCTAAAAGAGTTTAATTCTTTGACCAAACAATGATAAATTCTTTCGTTGAATTGTTCGTCGATTCGTCGTTTACAGATTACAGATTAATGGAGGTGAATTAATCGAGAGATAAATATAATTCGAACGAATTGAATTGAGTTGAATTTCAAATCGATTTTACTCCAAACTTTATTGAAAAAATTGCAGCCACTTCCTCCGACACGTTCGCTGCGACAGTTTTTTTAAAAGGACTCTCCTATTTGGCGGTACGGGACAAATAGATCCCGCGATGGACTTTCCTATTTGGCCGTACGGGTCAACAATGTCCCATAGCAATTTTGATTGAATGGCCGTATTGTATTTTGGTATTTGGCGATACGGGACTACCATAACTCCATACTCATTTGCACTTTGCTGTTCGGAAGATTTATGAAATGTATTACAATGTAATGAAGTATGTGACGTTTATTCCGATAATAATAATAATAATACAAGTTCAATAATAAATAAAGTGATCGTACATAAGAGAAGAAAATATTTGATTTTTTCTTTTACAATGAGAATAATAAATTGATAACGAAAAAAGGCATTGCTTCATTCTTAGAGGTATGTAAACAAGCGCTGTACAATGAATAGTTAGTAGCTTGGTTGGCACTACGGGACGAATAAGCTCCCTAGGATTTTTAACTATACTGTGTTACTTTACTCCGCGAAAGCACAATTAGTGTTCATTTCGTCGAGAAATGTGAACAAATGACGGAAATATAAAACAGAGGCCGCCGAGGAAGATGGTTTGTTACGAGGTATACGTGTTCCGTACCGCAGTGAACGCGTTGAAGTACACAAATTGATTTCTATTTATAGTATACTATTATATTTCTATTATAGTACACTATTTGAAAATTTTCATGTTTATGTAATAATACATGTTGTATATAAATACACTATCAAATCAAGTAAATTCCATCGCATATATTTGTATTATGTTTAAAACACGCTTCATCAATGTTTAATCATTTGAATAAATACAGTGTCCCCGCTCAATTAAAACAAATAAATAATATAGCATGAAATACACGTTATTGGACGTGTATTAACAGACAACTAAATTCCATAAAAGAGATAAAATAAAAATATTACTATTTAAAAAACAATAATAAATACATTCCGTTTGATGTATATTTCAAAACAATAAATATAAAATCCATCCACCTGTTGTTTTATTTCGGTCATAGTAAATAACCAAATTGCAAGAAATAAACTGTTTTCGAGCAAAACCATGGTTGAATTTAATTCAACTAAAATGGCTTCCCTCGAGTTGAGCAGCGACAGCCTAAAAGCATTATATGGGTTTCCGTGAGTCATGCCATGGCTGAATTATTAGTCACACGGGTAGCATTCGCGTTAATTGTTTCTTCCGTAGCCGAAAACCACGATGCGAATCGGACCAAAGCAAACTTTCAAGGACGATTCTCATCGCGACTAAATTAGAGACATCGCGGTTAAATCGACCAAACTGTTTTCAGCATGTTGAAAGTTTATGCTGTTTTAACGGGCAGCTGTTAATTGACGGCCACCTTTTAATTACTTTACTGCGACGATCACGTGTATACGAAATAATTATAGAAGGAAATTGACACAAATTGAAAATTAATCGTTTACGACGTACGGACTGCAGATATTTATGCAAATTCATATTCTTGCGAATAAATAAATAATTTAAAAAATAATCTAGAAATTTTCCATAAATTCATAAAAATCCGCAGTTTGGTCTTGCAATTTAGAATTACAAAGTGATTCGACGAATTTCTGTAAGATGTTGATAATCACCAATGTTTTTCTTGTTTTCTTTTTTTTCTTTTTTTTTTTGATGATTTTGATATATGATACGATAATGTTGGTATATATCGATTTTTATTATCCGTAGGACAGAAGCGAAACGAATTATTCGTATCATTCGTGAGTCACCTAACTCACTTGGTCACTAGGACCAAGAATACTCTGCAGACTTGACATCACGGAAAATAGAACCAAGGGGGAGTTACTAAATATGTGGAATTTATGTTACCTCTGTTTTCTGAGAACAATTATGATTCATGCCGAATAAAAACTAAATATAAAAGTTAGCGAAGTTCGTGTTACGTACACCGTGAGATAATGTATGAAATAATACCTGTTTGTAAAAATATTTAATATCTTTCATTCCGAGTATTACGATCTAGAAACGATAATTTCGCCAGAACGACAATTTATATACATACAAATTCCATCATTTCACTAAATCGTAGTATCGAGTTTGGCGGAATAAAAGAATTACATAATTATTACATAATTACGGAATAAAACAAAAAATTACAGTAACTTTTTCTGAGAACCAGATTAAACTATTTACTCGAAACAACCTTTGCAACAAGGAACAAAAATCCTCGTATTTCCGAGAAAAGAGAAGGACACGTCCAGGTTTCGAGTATTTCGTGTGATTTTAAGACTCGAGCCGGTCGACAGCGTTGAATCTAGAAAACAACGAGAGCCAGTGTCGGACGCGAAAAGTCCGTTCTTAATTATTATTATCGTGTGAACCCGTGGCAAGGGTAATTATTTCCGTCTGCAGTAAACGCTTCCTGCGAAACGAGCTGGCCCCACGAGGGATGGTGCCGAAGTTACATAAGGCACGCATTACTCTACCTAGCCAAAAACTTGTTTCATTTAAACTTCTCCGTTGACGGCATTGATAAGCTCGAAACAGCGGTGGTCCCGGTGTTTTTAATTGCCTCCATTCGAGTCGGTCGATTTCGTACGACCTCGATCTTAGACGAAATTCAGTTATTGCCCGATGCTAACGTGAGCTAAAAATTCAAACTATTATACTTTTGCAATTTTCACTTTGCAGAAAAGTTACTTCGAACTCGTATTTCTTATGCAATTGGGATAGGATTACATCTTTGCGAGTTTAATGAAATTTCCAAGCAATGGTGTATCGGTGTTTCGACATCTCACTGAGGATTTAAAACTATACGATAATTAATCTTTTGTTTATGTAAGCAGTCGTGTACACTTTTTAATGATATATCATTTTTATATGTGATAGGTACAAAGATCGAAATGCTCGGTGATCTTTCTTTTATTTGTATATTTCTAGTATATATATAACGTACAATAATTGTATGTACGCAATATTAATACTTTTTATACGTTCATACAACTATACTTTACCAGTCTTTCTATTTGTACGCTGTTCTTACAATTTCGAGAAGCATCATCTCACTCCTCATCGAGGATTAGCTATCGGTTAATTAGTTCGTCTGCAAACGACAAGACATTGTACAATTAATTCCTTTGCTCCGCACTCGCTAGAACTCGATCCGTGCTCGGTGAGGATACGTGGGAATAAATTTTTAATTTGCCACCGCGCTAAGTCGACACAGTTTCGTGGCAACAGCTTAATACGTTCCGTTTGAAAATAGCGTTAAGTTCAAAAAGCTGTGTCGCGTTCAAAAACAACGCCGAAGAATGTCGCGCGGATGGAAACCACTGCCACTCGTTTGCTCATCGCAAAAATGAATTCCCTCTCTCCTTTTTTCATCTTCTTTTCTCTTCTCTCGCGCGAAATTAATTTTCATTTCGTAAATCTCCAGGCTTGGCCGCGCTTTCTCAACCACGCGAGGTCGCCGCAACCCAAATATCATTCAAAATTTCATACGTTGAAACGCGAGATCCCTATGGACATACGTAAACACCGATGGACAAATTAAATCGTTATTCGATTCGATTCCATTAAACGGCGAGTTTAGACCGAGCGACTGCTCGCTCTTTTCTTTTAACAAAAATTTAGTAATACGAAAGTACTCTAACAATCATCCAAAAACGGTTGTTCGATTCTTTCAGATGTTCGGTCTAATCTATACGAAGCTTCGCACGCGTTCTGCGAATGGCTCATTTTTTATTCGACCAGCAATAGCCAAACGGCGAACGAGCTCTCGTTCAAACTATCGTTTGTAAATTTTACTGATACGGAGAAAGAGCGAGAGTTCTCTCGCTCGATCTAACCAAAACGTTCTATCGAACAGTTACGAGGAATTCGTGTTCTCTTGAAATTCAGATTAATACAATAACTCCATAGTTCGTTGCAAATCACCTAAGTTGCCGGTAACACGTACGTATTAGAAGTTGTACACGAATCGCATTGAAACGCGTAGCCGGCAGAAATTATTGACACCCGGTGTACACGCGGTAAGTTCTGTCTACGCAAACAAATGGCAGTCGCGGCGTGCTAACTCCGAGCCGGAAGTTGACCGCATCTGCATCTGCAGCTCGAGAAACTTTTCGGTCGGTGACCGTAGACGAACAGTTATAATTAAACAATTTGTCGCTATTGCCGCGGACAAGTTGATCCAGATACTGCGTTTTATTTAATTACGCTTGAAACGCAAACTCCTACCCGGTGTCATCCATTAAAACTTTATTTCCCTCGTAACGCGACACTTTCAATGTGTGTACGAACAGTCGCGTCACGTAAACGTCAACGAGATTCCGTTCATTTATCGCCCATTCGAAATTACCGTTCGAGCCTTCGCGTGGCTAATGTAATATAGGAGCTAGATTAGATTAGAATTGTTGATACAGATTAAAATAAAGAATTTTTTGATACGACGATTGATAAGACGATTTAAAAAATTAGAACGAGTTACTTCGCTTGTTTGTTAGTCGTTGCTGCCATTCAAATTGTATTATAGAAATTGTCCTATTTTATTACATATGTTTAAGAAACATTATTATAGCGTATGTATCTTTGTAACATAATACTATTACGGAAATTGTAGAAGTTAAGCGAAAAATAAGGTATATTTATCATGTTAGTCAAGAGATCATTTTAATATTTTTCTATCGTTGGCCGTCATTACCTTCAATGACAAGCTATTTCCGCAAAAATATCGTAGTATCTTTCCTTCGAAGATATTAAGCGATATACCTAATTACAGTCGATAATCGTGACAGAAAAATTCGCAATTAACTCTGCGCTAAACAAACACCATAGAATTAAGTCCAGGAACAGATATAAAAATCTTCTGGCTTGGAACTTCTTTTCACACGTGGAATTTTAAATTTCGCATAACGTTACTACGTGGTTTAATTGTCTCAACAAGGACGAGCAAAAAGAAAGGGACATATTTGTAGCAGGGCTGGCGAGTCTCTCTAAAAGTACTATTTTACACGGATTATGTGCACGCTAGAAGAAAATGCAATTTGTACTTCGACGCGAAAGAGTATTAAAAAGTTCAGAGAACGAAGCAACATTATACTTCGTACTGTGAATTCACAAGCAAGGATTTATACACCTGCTCAAAGTTCCTCAGGAAATTCATTCTCCCCCCTAGTGCAACGGTGATTACGTTAATTATTTAATAACGTAACGTATATACGTTAAATAGTAAAATATATTATTGCTAAGATTTTCTTAAGATTATTTAAACGTACAGGCTGCTGATTATATAAGAAATAAGCGTAGTTCCTAATTGTTTTATATGCTTTGTTAACAGTCACTGTACTATATAATTATACTTACACCGACGACATTATACTAAATACTATGCTTGTAAAACACTAAAAATTAACCGAATTTTCACGAACAATTATGTTTACCATGTGGCCCATCATTAAACACAATGTACCTAACGAAAACTCATCGAATCACGAACAAATTACATTATCGCGCTAATAGAGGTCGTACCGTTTGTTTAAGAAATTATGCAAATGTCGCAAATTTTCCTTCGGACAACAGAAACCTGGCCCATTGAGAAAATTTAATAAGAACGCATAAGCGGAGAACTCTTTCCTCGCGAAGAAACTTTTCTCTCGTCTTTTCTCTTCGGACCGTTGCAATTACCTCCAATTATTCAGTCGACAACTCGGCTTTATGTATTCGTGCAATCTCGCGCTAATTCATTTACATTTTTAAATTCCATAGGATAGCGCAAGGCTCCTGGGTAATTTGTTACCGGCACAGTCGATGGAGGAACTTTTAAATCGTACTGAATGCAGTTCAAGGTACGACGGAATATAACGGAGCTTGGTGAACAGTTTCTCTTTTTTCTCGCACCCGCGGAAACCCCTTTAAAATTGAAACTTTCTTAATACTACGGATATTAAAAATGTGCGAGAGTTACCATTCATGTCGACGGTTCTACAACTTTCTCCGCGTCTCTCTTGTCGCTCTTTTCCCTCGTGGAATTCACCAACGAATATTTACGTATATTTTCGAGCTTTCGTATCTTGTTGCGCGCAGATGTAGTTCGCTGTTGCAGAAGAACGACAGCTTCTTGGTAATTTAAAATTCTCGCAATTTATTGCGTTAGTTTTTAAATCAAATTCGTTAAGAACCAAGCAGTGTTACTAGCATGGGCCGGCAACATCACCGAAAAGCTAAGTTTGTAGTAGAAATTAAACGAGGTTGTTGCCTTTTATCATATTATAACGATGTAATTTGTCAAGGTACAAGAAATTTGTCAAAGCAATAGATGTTTTATAAAAATCCACTGTACAATTTCGAGACACGAAAAGGAATAGCGTTCTTCTGTATTGTAAATTCTGTCGAATTATCAGATTTAGCTGGGAAAAGGAGTAATAACAGAAACAATATTGAGAAAGTCTTGAAGATTCCCTTAGCGCAATCCCATGTTAAACAAGGGAATATAACAACGTAAATTGACTGAAAATAAAAGCTGCTAACGAAATGTTGCGTCGGTGTTTACGTAATAAGTTTCGGAATATACTAGAACGTCTAAGTAGCCCCAGCGTTTAATTAATTCTAATCTACATCTTCTACCATTCTACGCCATTCTATAGATCCCAAGCAATTGTAGAAGCATACCTATCAACCATAACAAAGTTAAAAAAGAGAAAAGTATATGAAATAGATGATGGGAAAATCATTGATTTCGCTTATTCATAATCTCAAGAACGAAAACATTAAATGTAAGAAATCCAATGGTACTTTGTAAATAACGGATGATGATCGCATTACGCTTAAAAACAAACATATTAGTTAATATCCTCGGAAGACGATACGTTAAAATAACGGAAAAGACAAAAATTGATATATCGAATATAAGACATATCTTTCTGCTTTCGTATTAATAGTAGAATTTATTCTCTGTCGAATGAATAAATAAAAGATATCAATTTGTTTTGAAAATGTTTCAAATATTTAAATGCATCGTGCTGTACACTACGTACTACGCTGAGATTGAAATTTACCGTTGAATGACTCGCAGAATCGATTTCTGTTTCGAAACTACGCTCCCCTCAAAAATACATTTACAACAACGCTAGCGTGAAACATTTCTCGAACGATACATCGCGTCTTCTGGAAAAGTGGGTCGGTGAACGGTTATTTTCAGAAAATAGGAAATTCTCGCTATTCTGTTCCAAGTGGCCACGATTTCCTCGTTATACTATCGTGTGGCATCACGCGACAAACACGTGTGCCTTCTCAGTCAAGCACGTTCGAAAACATTTCGATCGTTCCAATTTTCTCATTAGAATCGATTCGACGAGAAATTTTAATTGAATTTATACATTACGGCTACGTTTACATCCGCAGAAACCAATAGATTGGATTATAACTTAACTGTGGACGTTTATTCGCTTATGCGCAATGTAAATATGCAGAGATGTATAGAACGTGCAACACGCGGAAACACAAAATGTTCAAAGTAAAATATTTATTATAATATTTCGGGTAAAACAAATCCCCATCGAGGTTCCATTATTTTAATTACATTCAGAGAGATACGAGTAAACATTATTAAACGCAAATATTTCGTTAAATTTCTTCCATGAAATCAGACAGCTTCCGCGTGTACCACCTTTCTACATCGTCAACGATTAGAAAAATTATAGCATATATAACTCGTAAACTAAATATTTCATGTATTAGAATAAATGGAATGTAACTTGTCTGCCAACAATGTCTGTAAAGATTTACTCAAGGAATATTACACATGCCTGACTGGTATTAAAGAACAGTGTCTGCAAACACGAGCGAACAGTTTCGTTCGAAATCGACCACGAATCAACGTCGTTTGATCTATTGCTGGAAATCCAACACATGGAACGCGAAAGAAACAAATCGTCTGGCAGAAAATCACGACGGGATGAACGGGATCAGGTTGAAAATCACGGCACGCGTTTCTTATACAAAGGCAATTTGAAATTATTGTCCGAACGAATTTCTTTTTGTTAAAGCATCACAGTAGATAACATTTAATATTTATCATCCGCCTTATTGGAAACCGTTAACGCAAACTGCATTCGCCGATATTTCTTCTCACCGCGCGAACTTCAGGATTTCCCAGAGAAATAATGGATGTTAAAAAATTGCAAAGCACGACCGAGCTCGCATTCAGATACTTCACTGTGTGAATTAAACATGAAATCAACATCGTGAATGTACTCGGTGCTATTAGCGCTCTTTGCTTCTTCCTCGCGGTTTGTTTCCTTTTGTTTCTTTGTTTTCCAGTCTCACAGCGATCGACGTTACATTACATTATGCCTGGTATTTCTAAAACTTAAACAGTATACATTGAAAATATTTTTACGTTCTACGAACATACGGAAACTCTAGGGTTTAGTGTCCCAAAGCCTGTCAAATTAACACGGTACAATTATTCTCAAATCAATTCTACAAATCTGTCAAACCATTAGCTTTACCTACGGGTTGCACGAGGCCTCTTTAATCTCTTAATTGGTTTCTCTGTTATTTTTAAATCTCGTTAAAAATTCCGGTATTCAAACAATGTTGGACTGTTCTCTACAAAAGCTTACTTTTTAATCTTCGATTTTAAGCAACCTCCGATTTCTATCGCTTTCTGCGTTACTATTGAAACGCGCTACAAATCCAGATGTTAGTTCAATATCGGAGTGTTCCTTTCAAAATCTGAATTTTTCTTCTATCGCGACTCAACTTTGACTTCTATTGCTTTTTCCGTTCCTTCGATATCGGGCCATTCTCTCCAAAGATTTGACTTCACAGTCTCCTTAATTTCTAGTGTTTCATCTACCATTTCCAAATCTCGCTAGAATTTTGGTGTTAGATCAATATTGGACCGTTTTCTTGAAAACTTTAATTCTCAATCGTTAATCTCAACTAAACTTCGATTTTTATAGGTTTTAATTAAAACGCTGCAGCAGTCCAGAAGCGGACATGTGGCAAAAATTCTTCGCCAAGAAGGAAGCAACGCGGGTCGCTAAATCACTGGCGAAAGAAATCTTTAGAATGGAAAAAGCGTTTTGCTCAGGCGTCTCCTCAAAAACATTGTTGGAAAGAGAGGAAAGTGGACGGTGATACATTAGCGAACGGGATAAATTTGCATTGTCTCGTTATCGAGTGAAATTCGGGTAATTCGTTTCCGCAATTCGCGCGTGCCACGAAGAAAACACTTAGTGTAATAGCCTGAATTTCAGACGTTCAGTGCTCGAAAGTTTCGTCGATTAACCGTTGTGAATCGCAACGTGACGTTTCAAAGTTTCGCCGCTGGCCGTTTCTAAACGAATAATGAATTGAATAGGGCGTCATTGTATAATTTGAATTTGCGTCCTGTGGTCTGTGGTAAAATCGAATCTGTCCTTTACACGATCACCAAACATCTTAGCGTTTCGTGCGTTGATATCTGGAATCGGTTCCAGTCGCCTGTGTTTATCGAATCTCGGAAATCCATTATCTTCAGGTTTGAGGAAAACGATGCATTCTATCCTCGGCAACGAAGGAACGTGAATTGATAGAGACGTTAGCTTTTGTCTTTTATTTGGTTTATTTTTAGTTTCCGAGGGAAGCAATTTTAATTAAATTTCCAGGTCAAAAGGTACTGATTGTGAGTAGCGATGCTTGTATCGTGAAAATGTTGAAAGATAAATGTACTTACATCTAATTAAATAAGCGTCACGACACCTGTTGGTCTCATAGCAGACTCGTTTGACCCGAACTATTAAAGGAAACGATTAATCGATCGTATATATGGTAAATATGTATGATAATTATTTTTAAGAATTAATATTTTTCTCTTCGTAATCCCTTAGGACTTCGTAGTAAAACGTTCCACTTAATTTTACAATTTAAACTGCACAGTTCGCTATGTACATTTTATTTTTCGATTTAAACGACCGAACAACTTTGGGTGAATGTTTTTATACAATCACGAGAAAACATTGAACATTTTAACGATCGATCGGGCAACCGTTTAAAACACGATTAACAATAGGTAATTGTTTCATAAATAAAGCAAGGGACGGCCGAAATCATCAGAGGTTCATTCGTCCGAGTTTTACCGCACGATTAAATCCCCGAACACGTTTATTCGAAAACAATGAGGGTAGCTATCACGATCTCTGGCGCGCTCCGGCTCGGTAAATTAGATTTTCCTAAATTTCACGTCAAACCGTCGCATCGAATGTAGTTGCTAAGCTGCGAGCAGAAGCCAATTTTCCGTCCAGATTAGATCGTGCAAATGGTATCTCTATGCAGCTAAGGAATCACCGTGAATACGTGTCTTAGTTAGGCCCGTGTGTCACGTGAAAACGCCAATTACGGAGACGTAATTGCGCTTTCGACAATGCTCGTTTCGCCCCTCTTCCATCGTTACGTCCAATACTAAACTCACAATCGTATTTTCGATTTAATAATTCAAGCTCGTTTGCCATTTCCATATTGCGTTCGTTTCTCCATCGTTATCGAGGAATCGAAATTACGATTTTCTAGATATACAGGTTGCCCAATTTTAATCTATAAACGCAAATTACTGATAGATTGTTCGCCATATAAAAAAATAATTTCAGCAGGAAGTGGATGGTTTCAAGGTGGACACGATCTGCAGTGTGTAATTAATTTTTCGCTAAATACGAGCTTAACGAACCAAACGTAATATCGTACATTTTGTTTAATTTCATGTTCTCTATAAATCTTAATTCTCGATACTTTTTCATCGAGATTCCATGATGCCTCTATACGTATAACGATCTAATTTCGTTATTAGGAAGAAAAAGAACGCTTAAGGCGATAGGCCAGCAACGTTAGCCAAACGTTCAATTAGAATAATTGGCAGGAAAAAGGTAAGCTGCATGCAATTGCAGGCGAAATATTCTTTCACGCAACATTTCAATTAAATTAGCCTTTTCGCGCATAACGATCGATCGCAAGTACATTGTCCACGAGAAGCATTCGTTCGAATGAAATAATACAGGCGCGGCGATCGGTCGTTACCGTGGCCAAACATAACCGAAACGAAGCTCGAATGGACACGCGATGATCGGTGAAAAAGTGAAAAAACTCGATCAGTCCTCTGGCCCGTGTTTGGGTTCCCAGCATTTTCGCCACTTGACAATATCGCGCAACCAAATTCTCGTCGGTTTCGGTTTCACACGGCAATCAATAACCTTCGTGTTCACTAGCGTTCTACATTCAATAATTCGCACTTTCAATAACTTCGTGCTGGATATTTATCCTATTCAATCGTCGACCGACATGAAAGTATGAGTAGATGGAATATCCGTTATTGCTATATGCTTCGTTACATATATAGTATCGGACATTGCTGAAAATTCCGCATCGATAAATGAATAATGTAGCGATCATCGATGGTGTACCTAATCTATCGAAGCTTAGTTAGTTTCGACAAGGATGAAGAATATAGCGGTGAAATGTTTGATGAATCGTAAATATGACAAATAAAAAGGTTCTTGGATGGAATTGAAGATCGTCATTTTCAATAGATAATTTTCTATAACGATTGTTTAAAATTCTGTGAAAGCTAGACGACAGGTGAAAATGTATGACACAAGATTGGTTTTGGTACAAACGTTTGCATAAGGTATCGATTTAAAAAAGTGAAACAACCTATAAGAATACTTATCGTAATGTAATACTTTTTAGATTATTAATTATTTATTGAGATTTCTGAATAAAAATAATATCTTGCTTAAGACATAAATCAATATCAACGTAACAATCGAGAAAGGTAACCAGTTGCTATTAAAATTGACCCAGTTATCTGACGCGTTTCGAATATTCGCGGAATTACATTATATTGAGAAAATAATTAAAGTGGAACCATCATCAGCGCAGCGTTTAAATTTCCACGAATTGATCATCGATATTTTACTACTTGGAAACACAATTCATAAGTGAATTCCTGTGTAATGATACCGTAACAGAAAGTAAATATTCGTGCCAATCTGTACTAAACATTAATATGGTGATGTGATTCTGCGCAAGTTTTGTTTGCCAAATTCCAGCTAATTCTACGCCAAGTTTTTGTTTCTCTCGTACATGTACTAGGTTGTCCGAAAAGTTTCTTTCCTTTCATAAGGTGATAATAGATGAACAACAATTTCTGTTTTATATTACTTTATTGAATTAGGTACGATACATTTCGTTCTATTTCTATTATTATGTTCGTGCGTAATTCAATAAATTAATATAAAACAAAAAACATGGCGCTTCTATTATTTCCCTATAAAACGAAAGAAACATTTCGGACAACCTAATATATAGGTAGAAGGCGCGTAATACGAACGAACGTAAGGAAATTTGTTATCAAACAAGACCAATTTATGAAAATCGTCCGATATTAAGGGACGTATTCGATGACAGGTCAGTGAATAAAATTTTCAGCTATCCCATATGCGTTCTTTCATATCGACGATTCACGCGTAACGTATTCACGGTTCACCGAATCTACTGAAAAGAGCAATTCTTTTCTCATCGTTATTCCTTTCGCCATTCAGTTAGATTTGTATCATCTTCCTGCATTTACGCGTTATTAAATCCGCTATAATAACTTTCGTTACAAGAGTAACTTTAATCGGAAATAAATAAAAATAGCAAAATTAAACGACTTAACCCTGTCGCTTTAAATGTACAAACGTGTAATAATGGACACAGAATTGTACATTAACAAATTATTAAATAACTAAATTATAAACGTATTTATTTTCGGTAGAACTGGTCTTAATTTTTAATACGTTATTTCTTCTTTGCTGAAAGTTAGAATTATACATTTATATGTTTTTAGTATTAATAATTAATAGAAAGGAAGATATTTTTCTGCAATCCGAAACAGAGTCGGTTATGACGCAGTCGATATAAGGTTCTTACGATAGAAAAGTTTTATTTTGTAGAAACAGTGATTGAAACAGCGAATAAAATGTAAGATCACGTAATGCGTGCCGAAAACGTACAGACCATGTATCGTAAAAGTAGAAAATATGACAGGGAGAAAACAAATATTTGCAATATCAGCGTTTTTTCATACCATGAAAGAACCCCTTGGAACCATGTGCGACCAGCAGTAACAGTTTTTCCGGGACACCGAGCAGCACAGAGGAAGGGTGTCAACCCCTACCTACCTTCCTCTAAATTTCTCGTGACTCCTTATGTTAGACATGAGATACGAGTTTATACAACTTCTCGTAGCCTTGTTTTCTGTTTTCTAATTTGGAAGATGCGCTCCGTGTTTTGAACCTCCCACCGAATAATTCCAGTATCATATTGCGAGAAATTGTTTACTCCGTTCCTCCAATTCTGTTATTAAAATCCTTCTCCCTCGTTAAAGAACGTTGAGCTTGTTATTGAATATTTATACTTTCGATTTGTAAGAGAGTAAACGAATTACAATTTTATTCTATTATTTATTTTCAAAGATTATTCTATTCTTAAACGATGAAAAAGTTTCAGGATAGGTAGGATGAAAAATATTTGTTCATTTGTTTACGAAATCTAATTTTTAAGAGTTACAATCTATGTATTAATATGTATAATTTTAGTTTCAAGTTTCGTTAATAAAGTGCAAAGGAAGCATTCCTTTCCTTAGCATTAGAAATTCATTTTATGTACAGAAGCGACCAAGTAATATAAGCATGACGAATCAAATGGTTTAGAAGTAAATATTTGGAAAATTTCAGTTACTCATATTTTCCAGCTTCCAAAAATACGATTGGTTTAGTTCACGGTGAATTAAAATCGTGAATAGTGCTCTGGTGAGACATGCTATCACAGCTTCAAAAAATATATTGACTTTTTTACAACAACAAACACACCAGCAAATTCCAATAGGGTGAATTGTACTATTGTGATTCCCAGTCTGCCGTATTTGTATATATAATAACTAAAAAAGCCTTTCAAAGCGGCTGCCAATAATTCTCTCTAAAGTTTCTCAAAACACAGAAAAATATCGCCATTGGAACTATTAATGTTCTGGAATTAAATCGCGACTAAAAAGCAGCTCTTGACAATTGGTACAAAAATTTCTTTCAATCGCGACATTCGTTAGACGAAAATAAAGAAAAAATGTTCGTTTCATCGGTAGCGCAATACCGATGGATTCGAGTTAATGTATAATTTTTATGAAACTTAATCGTAATTTGATCCATATCGGTAGAATTTCGTATGCTATCGAATCATTTCAGCCCTGAATCGATCTGAAAAACGCGTTTCACTCGCGTTGGACGAACGAACAACGACCGCGAGACAAAACGAACAAACACGGTGCCAACACCGCGCCTTTCTATGCTATATCTCTCCCTTTATTTTTATTTCTTCGTTGATCGAACGAAAAATTTCACCCTGATAACCGAGTTATCGGGGCTTTTTTCGAAACGCGACCCGTACTCGTTATCTCGTTTCGCCATACCCCATCCCAGAGATAGTCGAAGGCTGATGCACGCGGTTCCGCGTTAAAAATGCGCCGTGTACCTCTATTATCGTCGCTAAGCTTCGGCCTCGCAATCTTCACGCGGTCCAACGATATTGGATTTTCGCGAATTTCCATTTGTTAGCCGCGGTCAAGCGTTTGGTTTGGTTATAGGTAAGCTGATGAACCGTTAAACGTTCATCTCCCACCACACGCAAGATTAACTACTTTCCATCTGATATTCCGACTGCGTATCTCACGAGCCCATCAATCACGCGCCTATTAAATTAATAATTAAGCGAACTCAAACGCGCAGCGGCGATCATATAATCCATTGATAAGCTGAACGATGGCTCGTCGAACCGGTTAATCCATGTATCATCGGCGTGGTAAAAGAGTGACGCGGCTATGGAAAATAAATTTTTCAGGAATTCAATTTCAAATGGAAGGTTTAAAATAGAAAATTATTAATTACCGTACAGTACTTGGATTTTTTCTTTGATAGGACGAGGGAACGAGATAAATTACGGTTACACACTACGGATCATAGCTGTTAGTTAGGTTGTTGAGAAAATTTGTAACGTCGAGTGACGTTGGGAGAAAACGTACTTTTAGCGTTATAGAAAGAGAACGTTTTAATGAGCGATGTACGGCGTCATTTGTTTCGCTGACTGTTGCCGTTTGTAAGTTGACGAGTCTTTTCTTGAAAAGTTCGAAAGGAATCGCGATCTATGCTGAAACACTCGTTATAAATGTAGTGAAAGTGCCGGAAGCAATGGAAAAAAGGTTTTTTTCTAGTATTCCACTCTTTTAGATTCTTTCGAGCGTAATTATGCGTTCATGAAGTAGAAAATTTTCTTTAATTAATCAACGATGAGGAAATTTTATTCTATTTTACATAATATCTTTCTGATTGAGAATATGAATGATAATGAAATGAAGTTTTTCTCGCCGTTATCGAGATTTTAATTAAAAAGATTTGTCTTTGTCAGAGGGAGAAACTTGTTTAATAATTTAAAAAAGATGTTCGATAAAATTTTCCTGAAAAAGCTGAGTGAAATCGCCTCTGTCAAGGGGAAAAAGGAGGAGATGAAACGAAGTTTAATCGCAAGTAAAAATCGCGGACAGCGATCGGAGACGTAACTGAAACTGAAACAACCAACGGGACGCGTTAAACGAACTGTCAAAAATACAGAGTCGACGGAACTGTGTTGTCACGGTCCGTGCTGTGGTAAAACTAGAACGTGTTGCAGATCAACGTCGATCACGGCTCGAAGGTTTAACCGTTAGCAATTCCATTTTAAATTATCTGCCGGTGTCTTCCGTTAAAAGCAGATTCTAACTCGTAGAAAAATAGAGGTTGATTAAAAAATAAACGAATGGATTTGAAATAAATTTTAAATCAATTTTAAATAAAGTTAGAAAGTTGGAACGTTTAATTTCTACATTTTGATCATCTTCGCCGTCAATTTTTCCCGGCATACGAACGTTCGTTCATAATCGAATCACGAAAAACATTGCATTATCGACAATTATAAGAACCAAATATTCGATCGAGGCGTTTTATTCTGGCAAATGACGCGTTTTACAGCGAATCATTAATTCTGTGCAATCGCGCGTTACGCCAGGCATCTTTAGCATAGGCGAAACGTTTATTTTTGTCGTTAGAATTTGCACGGCTCTAGCCACCGCTAGAATACGCCTATTTTAAGCGTGTTGCCTCTAGGAAAGTTTATAGAGAAATATCCCGTGATAAAACGTGCAAGGCCTACTACTGGGCAAATCTAATTAAGCCGACTCAATTACAAACTAGAAACAAAGTGACTTTATCGTAAATCTCTCAAAAAACATTGCAACTTCTAATTTACATCGTATTTTCCTCTTCTTTGTCATTGTCTTTCTCTTCTCTCTCTTCGTCGTTCCCTCTATTATCTCGTTCTTTGTTGTTCTTCCTTCCTTCCCCTCCTCTTTTCTATGGTTAGTTTGCATAGAATAATATAGGATAAATTCATCGAAATTGTCGAATTGATATCATTGGAACCGATGTTTATCATTGGACCATAGATGATCCACAAAAATGTAGGTTAATTTTGAAGTACAAGTTACTTTAATTTGTACTTTATAGGATAGAAAGTTTTTGGAAAATTCTCTCAGTTAGCTATCGCGAAATGACATAATCTCAGACTTTTTGCTTCAACGCCGGTGGTTTTCAAGTTTCTGTTAAATCAACCGCAATCACCACGTTTTTATTTGAATTTCTATTTATTGTTCCAAGTTGCGCGTTGATAAAGTTGCCTCGTCTCGATCCACGAGATCCTATCTTTAATTTCCAGAATGTTATCTTTATTTCAAACACAATTGATCGAAGATCGTTCGCCGATAGAAAATGTTCCACTGAAACCTATCATAAATCTAAATGAACAATTTCACAGGTGAAATGACGAAAATAGAATAAATTAGGATTATGATCTCGAAAATATTTCTCCTTCCACCGCACTGTACAAATTCGAAAAGAGGCAATTATTTGCAATTAGAGGAAGAACACTATGAAAATATAAATAACCAAGACAAGAAATTCGCGAATATAATTAACGATATCCCGGTATAATTACTATTTTCAAACGGATCAATTCGTATTAATTTCTGTGATCGATTATCGATATTGCCTTCGATAGAACGGTTTATATCCACGCGAAAGCGGGGCTTCTGGACGAAATCGTCACTTTTTAACGGTTTTTATTTAGCTTGCCTTTTTGTCTGTCTGTCTGGGTGGAATTTTGTAAGCGAAACTTTCCAACAACAAAAACAGAATATTATTTTCAAAAAATTGACAACTTTTTTTTAATGGGTTTTATTTAGCTTATTTTTCTGCTTGTCTGGCTAGATAGGATTTTGTAAGCGAAATTTCACTCAATTTGCGAACGGATAGAAAGCTGACATTTTACAGACTAAAAGGTAAGAAATTAAATACATAAATTGAAAAAATTAAAAGGTGATGATTTTTATTTAAAAATGTACTAAGAAGGAGAGAATAATTTCTAAATAATCAGGTATCGTTCCAATAAATATTCCTCTATTTTGATCTCGTTATCGTTAGAAGATTACCTTTCTTGACTTATTAGAAATTTCTTTACCTAAAATATTTATTCAAGAAAACGCAAGAGTTATTAACCGAATGTAGGACACATCGTAAGATTAATACAACGAATCACGTTTTTATTTTCAATAATATGAGTTCAATAACTGAATAATATCTTATTATATGATTATCGCGTATGCTCGACATATACAGCTTCCCTGCATGTTATTATTTCTTTCGATTATTTAATGATACCTGATTGAGAATATTATTCTCTATTTTTAGTCAATTTGTAAATAAAAACCATCCAATTTTAATCTTTTAATTTACGTACTTTACTCTTATTAGAACATGATTTCAAGAAAAAATAGTTTACAAATTCTTCCTATTTTCACTCGCCTCAGGCATCAAGCCGTGTATACTGTAAACGCGTGCTCGCTCAACCGTCGATTAGTGTTAAATGCGTTCGCAGGGGGATTAAACGATTTCAACTTTCCGAATAATTTTCTTTTTCTGTAAAAACACATTTTCTGTTTGACGAGCCGTTTGAATTTTCAATTGACTTTCTCGTCGATCCGCTTTCGATGATTTTTGAAATTTTTGGAACAATTTTTTTTTTTCGTTGTTTCAACAAAGCCATGCGTAACGGTAGGGTACATTAATCTTACTTTTAGAAATCCACTCGTCCATCTGTCCATGTTTTTCGTTAGAATTGTCGAGAAACATAGCGTGGAATTGGCTATCAGAAAATGGAACACGGTGTAATTAATTATGTTAAATAATCGTTATGTTGGGACCGTTTGTTTTAGAAAGCGGAATCTACAAATCGAGAGCAGTAGAACGATGGGTTCAAATTCAAATTCTATTTACGTTAAATTATTGAGCTTCGTAATGCGAATTGATGTTACGTTGCAATTAAAAGTACTAATTTTGTAATTATGATATACAGAATAACATTGCCCCGTAATCGTTTTTAGGACTTGCCGTTGATCAATGCAAATTGTGATGTAATCGTAAATAGTGTATAAAATTACGTCCCAATTTGCAATTAACAAATGTTTTAAATGCCCTAACACAACAGTCTACTTTCTGTATAAGCTTCCCGTCGTAAATTCCACAAATTGTTACCTATAAATGCAAATGTCCAAAAAGTCAATAATTTACCATCGATAGATCTAAATGTTTATTTTGCACAGATCGAATAATCAGACCCATTCGACGTTTATCTCGTCCAGTAATTAAAAGCATCGGCCCGTTTCCTACGAAATTTCTAAAGATATCGAAAAATTGGGAACAGTTTATTTGGGTCAAAGACGAAACGGAAAATTTGTGCGTGGAACTTAGAGCTTTTTTTAAGGCGCCAGCGACTAGCGGACCGCTTGAAACTCGATTTCGTGCAGCGGCTACGCGCGTCGATTCGAGTCAAGTCGTTAATCGTAAAACTGTCAAGAACTGAAAAACTCCTGTACACCGGTCGACTGGCCAACCGTCGCAGAGTTGCTTTTCCAATATTTAAAAGTTCGCCAACTGCAACGAAAAATACATTCGCCATGCCATCGGCTCGTTAAGGCGCGAGAATTTTCGAGACGCTCTTTTTCGTCGTTGATCGCTGCAAATTATCTACCCGCGAAGCAATTCTCGTCGTTAAGGACGATGCTTCGAAAGAAAGTATGTTTATTTTTTGAGCGTAGGAAACTAATGGAATTTTGTCCCAAAAATGTAGCTTTTGTCTTTATTTTTTCTATAACCTGTAAGAGAAATGAAAGATCCTTGATTTTCGTATGCATATTGTCTATCGATGGCTAAGTGGACGTTGCACGATGGTTTTGAAGATTTCCAGAGAAATGTTAATTTCATCAAAGATGATTAATTTCTTCAAACTATCATTTTACGAGAATACGATAATCACACGTGTGTTGTACGAGGGATTTCAACATCACAATAATCGACAATTTGGCAGTCTCTGAAGATCTTCGGAATCGCCATGCAAAATGCGCTCGAAGGACTTGAAATTAGTTTCGCGAACAGAGACGGCTAATTGACGAATATCATTCGTATATAAGAATAAGATAGGAATAAAAAATGGGCGATTTTTTCATTTTTCTCATAGGTTATTTAAAAACGAAAGAGACTAATTTTTGGAACATCCTGTATCATACGAGGTGATTTACACGTGATTTTTTAGTTAATTTCAACTGGTTAAAGATACTTGAATTTTTCGTGCGTCTTATAGTTGCTGGAAAATGGAAACGAAATAAAGGCGCGAACTATGGAAAAGTTTAAAAGAGTATACTATGAAATTCCAATGAATGAAATTTTCTGGTTTTTTGAAGAAGTAAGTAGCTGTAGAATTTTCACTTTGCAAAAGTAATTCTTTCCGGCCTGCGAACTTTTGCGTGGAAGGCAAGTAAAAAGTAGAAACGTAGGTAGAAAGTATTTATTGCTTTGAGAGAAGAATATTCATTTGATTTCTTTTCTCTTGTAATAAACGTAGCTGAGTTGCAAACTTTTTCAATTCACCGTCTTTGTTACTTTCGTTATTTCTTAATTGTTTCAAACCAGATGGAAGCATAATTTACAATTCAAGAAGAAATCTAACAATGTTAAATCAAACGATATTTCCCAGCACTTGTTTTATCATATCGCATAAACTGCCCCTAATATCACGCGCACTGTATCATATTTCATTTCGAGAAAAAATGGCCATCGTCGATGCGTGAATAAATCACTGATTTATTGGCATTGAACGATATAACGTATTAGTCATGTCTTATAAAATCATTCGTAAAGAAAAAAAAAGGGGGGGGGGGAAGATGATACATCATTTGTCACTCTGAAGAAACAAGGAACTAAGCCGCGATAGAGAAACGAGCAATCCATTTACTCGTGGTCGATGTTTATTTTTTCAAGTTTCATGCATAAGAAGGGGATACGTGAATGCGAATTAATGAATGTGTATAAAGAGAAGAAAAAGGTTGATCCGCTTAACTGCCGCGATATTCTCATTCATATCAAAACGAGCTTAACTTTAAAATAGTTGTCTTTCACGTCGCAAAAACAAACAACGGGCTACGAGTAAACGTTTTCCTACAAGTTTCTGTCCTGCAAACGACGAGAGCTGCGCCATTACGAGATTAAAATTCCTCGACCTCTTAATTCACCAAAAGTTTATGCACGAATTTGCTTGAATTTTCCTGGCACAACTGTCACCTTTGAATTTCACATCATTTCCTTCGTTTTGTTTCACAAGTTTCATTTTTCTCTCTTCCTTTCTACTGCCCCTGTTTCCATTCGTCGAGTTTAAGCTCGACGTTGTTACAAAAATTTATCGACTACGCTCGATGAAACGTATCTTGGCTCGTAAAAGTGTTCGAACGCTCTCGCAATTAGGGTGATTAACCCTTTGAACGAGCGATTCTTTTGAGGAAAGGCAAATGGAATTATTTCACGGTGCCCGATGAGAATCGCGAATCTACAACTTTTTGTTTGAAATGAACTATTAGTCCGTTTGTAAGGTATAAAATTATATTAAAAGTCAAAGCGGTAAATGCTGTGATATCTCTGAGCTAAAAGTCGATAACTAAAGCGCTACCTTTGATTGTTGGAATTTTTTCCTATCCTCTGATTCCAATATTAAAATTTTTGATAATTTGTTACTACTTTTTTGAATATTACGCTTTGGTAGTCTCATCGATGGTCTCTAAGATGAAATTTTTCGCAAACTTCTATTTTACCTTTCAAGTCGTAACATTATGAAACTGCAATTATCCGCGCCTACTACAAAACTTTCCTAGTAATTAACACTTTAATTAATAATGGAGAATATTGATCAATAGCCTAACTTTTATATAAGTTATCTGTGGATAAATGCCAGTTGGTATCCTACGTGAAACAATAATGTTTTAATACTTATATGAATATTAAAAATACTTTAACTTTTGCAAAAAGTACACAAATGTAATATTTTTAAAAATATTTGGTGTTCTACTTAATATTCGCAGTTTACCAATCATTTTGTATTTAACGAAAAGCGCTACACTGACAAAGTGTTAATGTAACTACAAAAATATATATACAAATGATTCCTTCCATCAACCTTCATCGAATCAAATTTTATTTAATCGTCTCGATACTTTTTACGACAGAGCATTGCTAAATGTAGTGTAAAATAAACGCGAGAGCAAAAAACCAATACTAACGACATTTAAATAGAAATTCTACAGCAAGAACATCGGATTTTCCGGATCACTATTCGTCATATTACGAAGGAAAATCAAAAATCGAAAGTACTTCGGAAAAAGCAGCACCCACACAATCAGGCTGAAGCAGCTGAATCAGCCGAACCATTGTTCAAAAACTAAAGAAGAAGCTGCGTACTTCTGCTCCAAATCATGCAGCAATGGCTGCTAACTGTTCGAGAGAAGCTGTACGCCCTAAATTCTACCGTAGAATTTTACGTAGCCGCATTGCCAAGTGAATCTCCTTATACAAAAATACAATACTCTATAATACCCAAAATAATCCGAAGTATGAATTTCACATTGCTAATCGTCCTAAAAGATTGCATTGTTAGTTCGTAAGAAGCGATAGAGTCGTTATTAACAGATTCAGCCTGATGAATTTCGAGCGAATAATTACCGAATTGCGGATGTTCAATTTCGTTAAAAAGATTGCTAAAAGGGAAAGCGATCGGTGAGAGATTCGTTTCACTCGCTAAATATTATAACGGCAGTATATTATACTTTTAATATTTTATTTATATATTTTCCAATAGCAGGTGCATTCTTCCGATTTCTCAGGAATACATAAAAAGCCGCAATTTTATTACTTTCAACCTATTTCCCACGAACGCAAGAAACATTGCATAAAGCAATACAGTCATCAATTCTCTCGGAACATTTGTCATTTCAACGCATAAAGGCGCGTGGGAAGCTTTCAGCTTGAAAATAAAAACATTTCCTCGGACATGAAGTTAGTTGGCATCGAGAATGGAGTTGAAATTGCGGTAAGAATTCGACCAGCTCGGCGCAGCGGAACAATATTTGCATACAGTCGCCGGATATAAGAAAACGAGCGCGAAATCGAAACGAGGAAAGAATAAAGTTTCTGTGTTTGTGTATCCCGCGAGGGCATTGCGAGAAATTTATGGGGTGCACGTTGCCGTTGCGAAGATAGGCAACGCCACCGTGAATACTCGCCGCGTTTATTATCGAGTTCGCGACCGCGTGAGAAATTCCGGGATATCCTCTATAGCGACTGCTAAGAAGTTAATGAACTTTGAAGAATTTCACTCTTCTAGCGCGAGCCTTTGCCTCTGGTTACGCAGAAATCATCAGATTTGTTCGCGCCAACATGTTCGAATTATCTTTACGGTACAGAACTATGCTGTGTGAGATATTTCGTTGGAATTAATTAACACCATCGAAAGGATGATAACCAAAGTAACCCTCGACCATGCTTGTTTTTTCCAGAAAAGCAAAAGAACACTCTATCTACTTTAATTTCTGTTCCAAACGTTTCAATGCTTCAAGCAAAATATTTATCACGTTACATAATTCCTCCGAGTGTAATTACATGATAAAATAATTATATCTAATTAAATCATGGGATTCGGATCGTGAATTTCATAGTAAAACTTTTTATCCAACAGTTAATTTTCATTCGAAGATATATCGACTTATATATGGATCATGTTCTATAGCATCGACTCGATTGATTGTTATAACGCATTATTATCTAAGGAATTGAAAAATTCAACAGGAGGCGTTTTTATCACGAACATTTACAGCAATATAAAATTCCTGAAAGTCCTCGCTTAAAATACAAGTCGATGCAAATACGCTCTTTGACCTGACTTTCGGATTATAAGACACGGGTCTTCTAGGAAGCTTTCGCTTGCTTTACTTCTGTCTAGTAGTATGTCCAGGATGAAACGCAACCTTTCTTTCTCCTTCCTACCTTATAAACCATCTTTTTCCCCCTCTCTTTCATCGTTACAGTTTTCAATAATAATTTAAGAATATGTATGTGAAAAAAAAATAATTGAATAATTAAATATTCATAAGTTTGACATATGTATGTGTAATTCTCATAAATATGCGATTTTTTCAATGTAGATGTGAGTAAGGTCTTAAAACTAAAGGAATTTAATATCAAAAAATTGCGATGTATATTAACTTGGTGCTGGTTTCATATCCTGCGTCACATATTTTATCTGGATATCAAGTCGAAGAATACTCACTGTCAAGTCAATGAAAACATTGCTCCGCATAGCAGAGAAAACGTATCTAATATTATGGGTAATAAATTATTGTTCATGTGTTCGAACGACGTGGCAGTGAATTATTCGCAAAAATTATTGAAATATCTATGAAAAATTTCTGCAACGATAATTCATGCAAGGGAATGTTTCGACGAAAATAAATCCTTGTATTCTCTTGCTGTTACCTATATGAATACGATATGAATTTATTAAATTACCATACTTATCGTTGCTCTGACCCGAACATTATTTACATCGGAGCGTAAATACGCGAAGGGCTTTTTTCTTTTAAACACGCCAGCGCTGCCAAATCCTCGGAAACTACGCTTCCCTTACTTGTTTATTCGGATAATTTTTAGTTAATATTTTGTACGAATTTTTCGTTTCAAATTTTTTAGAATATTCCATATCCTTTTTTGTTTGCGAAATTAATATGATTAATATGAAATATAAAAATATCGCGCAGTGATACAACTTTCGCGTAAATTTTAGTTTTTGTAACAAGGATATTTCCAAAAATATTGCTTTGATTTAACGTATGATATTATTCAATTTGAAGGAGAGGTTTGTCACAGAATTATCAAATATAAATTTAAATATTTCTCGCATATACTGTGACTCGTGAAACACTCATGAAACACTCGCCATACGAAACTTTTAGATGTATATTGCATGTATACACAAAACATTTTTAAATTGCATTAGCTACGGTGTACATTCATTTGCAAGGATGAAATATGACTGCACGTTTTCAGATTTATTTCAAACTTTATCTATAAAATCATGATAAATGGGTTTCCTTATGGTGTTAACGAAATTTCAAAAAATTTTGTATAATACACATAATACACGTATCCGTAAAAGGATTTGAATACCCTCGTCAATGATTACACTGTATATCCGCTATATCTCTCCTTAATTAAACTAATTGCTTGTACTATACAGGGTGGTAAAGAAAAGGATCCAAAGGTTTAAGGGACTTTCGTACCCATTCATCAAGAGGAACAAAAAGTGCCCAATCAACATATAGGTCTTGGAAAATCAGTCTTTCCGTAAAATCGACATTTATCCTTTACAAACATTCGACGTCGTAGATGAGTTTCTTTTTTTGAACGTAAGCAAAGAGAATGATTCGAAAGTACGTTGATTCAAGGTTGTCGATACAAAATTCTTACTGACGACAAAATAAAGCGACATCAAAAAAATAAAAATCTTGCGCGTTATACTAAATGTTCGATATGTTTCCCTTGCGTCGCAATGAAAAACTCATATCTATTTATCATAGTCATAATGTAGTCCTGAATCGATCTTCTTGTTTACTTTCAACGAAGAAACTTATTCGCGACATCGACTGTTCGTAAATGATAAAAATCGATTTTACGTCGAAAGGATTGATTACAGGGCCTATACCGATTGGACATATTTCCTCCTCTTGGTGAATACTATAAGCCCTTAAAGTCTTCGACCCTGTATATCATAATCAAATTTTGGAGAGACGAAACGGAAAGCAAATGCTGCAACTGCTGACCTATGCAGGCTATCGCTGATTTTTCCCGCAAAGATTTACCAGCATCATATGAACGTGGGCTCTTAAACGTTTCGTTAAAAAGTTATAACGAAAGTACGAAATGACAACGGATTGACGTTTCGTCTATACGTCATAAGAACGCATTACCGATATCTATCTGATACGTTTACACAAACTGCGATGTTTACTCGCTGAGGTCAAGTAGCCCGGCGATGGTTAAATGACCATTACCCTCAACGATGAGGTCGAGGGGGATCACTTTCTTGACCCTCGAGATCATCAGATATCACGTCAATGGATTATTATTTTGTGCGAAACTGTGAAGGAGAAAGTTTATCGAACGAAAATGAATACACGTTGGATGTTAATGCGAAGTAATTTGCTGTTGCAAAAACCAGGACACAGTGTATATTTTTTAATCCAGGAATTACGAAAAGCAGTTGCGCCTCGCGAGATGTTTGCAATTACTCTATTTGTGGCACATGGAAATGTGAAAACGTCGCTTGGAAACGGCGCTTGGAAACGTTAAAGCACTCTATAAAACAGCAGGTTCTTTTCTGCGCAACCAATCCCGTGGAAAACTAGAAAAATCGAGCAATAATGGTCAACGTTGAACAAGTTGAAAATAAACCCCTACGGGCTATTAATTGGTATCAAAAAAAGAAACAGAAGGAAAAAAAAGCTCTCAGTTCCCTGCCGTTAACCATAGCCGGGGAAAAAAGTTACAATCAGGACTATGGCCAGGAAAAATTAAATAATATCAAATAAAACGATGCGTTGATTAATTTACACACAAAAGGACCAATATAATCGTCAACGTGGAAATATCATGGATGAAGAAAATTCAGGAAAAATATGGTGTTTCAAAAAATAGAGAGAGCTCAAATGTGCCAACTCGGTAGAAACAGAGGATTCGTACGAAATTAACTTGTAGGTTTGTTTTTTCGAGACGAACTACGAACGGATATGACAAATGTGGAAAAATCTGCTCTAAAACGACCTGAAACAATCCATCAGACGCTCATTGTACGAGCTGGAAATTGTGATCGAGCCGGGTTTCTGTCTCGCTCGAAGATTCTACGTCTATAAATATGCACCGTGCTTAAATTCGCCAAAATATCACATACTTGTCTCGTGTTATATAGCCAACGAATTAAAATTTTTATACAGTCCTCAAATGCTAAATGTAAATGTTAAGTTTTATTATGATAATAATTTCTATATAACGCTTGACGAGTTCCTCTGTTCAGTTGCTCGATGACGAAGACGATACCTCCGAGCAAGTTTTACAGACAAAGTATCAATACTGTGCTCTGTGAATCTAATCCTGTGTATGCCAAGAACACGAGCTCATTTCTACTAATTGCGACCAGTAAAATTATTAATTAATCTCCGAAAAGAGAAAAGACTATAAATTGTAATAAATTTGTTCGTACAGTAGTTTTAAGGAATATCGCGTTATCAATGTTAATACAACAGAGCCAAATCAAAAAATCCTTCCATTTCGATATAAAATATCTCAAGTTAGAAAATTTGTAGACAAAAGATATAGTCTACTAAATATATAATGGAACAGGACAAAATTTCTACACGTTCCGATAACTAATGGTCGTCTTTGCGTCTGCTTCAACTATTTATAACTATCGTATTCGTTATCCGAAAGTATTTGAATCGATACGATGACTTGAATTGGTATTGTATTATAAACATTACTATTACGTATTGAATTACGTATCGTTTCCATTTCTGTGATTCTGTATTTGCAATAATAATATTCACGTTAGTAGTATTTACGATTATACAAATAAAACCCAAAAGCATACGATATTTATTTACTGAACAATCCACAATAAAACATAACGCTGTTATCTACGTATATCTATACGTATACACCTCGTATCGCCTTAATTACGCAAAACATTCCACGGTCCAACGTTACAAGCTACTCAACCCATTAACCCGGATCACCAATTGAAATTACACTTCGTGTCGCAGCCAATATTTCCCGGAGCGTCGTGTTTCTCGAGCAACAAACAATCGGGAGGGTTTGTTTATCGTTCGGGTCCAAGTAACTTGGTGGCTCTGTCTCGGTTACAACCAGGGCGAGTTCCATGAATTTCGTAAAACACGTTCGTAGGACGCGGGACACGAACGAACTTCGCTACCCGTTCTCGTTATACGGAAAGCAAAGCCGTACATTTTTTGCCCACGCAGTGCTGGTTGGGAAACTCTCAAAAACTTCCCACTCGGTTTTCACGCGTTTTCCGCTCGTAAATTCCTGCGCGTATCGCGGCCCATTTGTACACACGCGCATTCCTGCCCTTTCTCTCGCCCTGTTTTCCTACGTACCAACGTTCTCTCTCGTCTCCCTTTCACTTCCCCGATAACCTCTAAATATCTCCTCGAGAACGTGTAAGTTTTTTCGAATTCACGCACGAACCATTTCCACGATCCTTCGACCTATCGTACATCGCGAATTCTCGTCGTATCGCGCGAGATAATTCTTCCCACTTTGCCTTTCCTTTCGCGATTTCTTTTCGTGCTGGACTATTCAAAACTACCGACGAAGAGAATAAAACAACGGTAACTCACCTTTAACGCCTTGAGGAAGTTGAACAGAGCCGAGGAGCAGCAGCAGAATTGTCGCGATCATGTCCCAGCCGGTAATCCTGCAAAGTAAATCCAGTCCACAGCCCATCCTGAGAAATCAACAAGCCACGGCGAACGAAAAGGCGACTCAATAATTCACGCACCACATTCGTCAGGTCACTGTACCGTGATCTATCTTCTAGCTTGCCCGACCTTCACTCACGGCCAACACACAACTCACTGGCCAACAACGGAGGGCCAATAATTCCCAAACAACAGGTCCTGCTCCGTACAGTTGCACACCAGAAATTTCAACCGGAATGGAGTTCTATGCTAACGTAGACTGTTCGTGATGTTTCAAATGAGCTCGAGAGCACCTGCAATCGTCGCCTCCAAGATACTCCCCACGAATATCGATCTTTTTCGCGAAACATCCGATTCTCTGGATCCAGATGCAACGCACGCCCGTCAGATCACACCAAATGCATCGTTAGTCACGTATATGGCAAGGTATAGATATATTCGACTGAACCAGATCCGAAGGAAGACTCTGTTCTGGTATAAACGAGATCCGTCGGCTTGCTAGAAACGTGTCAGCAGAGCGCGACAGGAGAGACGACACGGAGCACGTGCACGCTCGATAAACGGCGGGCTACTATGCAGCCAGCCACGGCGACTGGATGGGAAAGAACGAGAGAAACGACGGAAGAGACGGGGGCAGAGAGAGAGAGAGAGAGGAAGAGAGAGAGTTGGGTCCAGGGCGTCGACAAGCTGCTGCTGCTACTGGAAAGGGTTTGGTATCCCTCAATGAAGTGGATATCGCGCGCGATCTGTGTTAAGGACGAAGACGACGATCTTTGGAGAACGATGATCGGTCGAACCGAGCGCTGGTCGAGTGTCAAAAATCGCGTGGTACCGCGGTCAGACGTGTACCACGAGTGTTACGCGTTTGTCGTTTAAACGAGAGAGAAATTCGCGATGAACGACCGACTGATAGAGATAGAGAGGGAGGCCGCGACCGACTGACAGGCCGGGAGACGCGATGGCACGATGCGATACGACCGATTCGTACGCTCACCCGAAACTAAGCGGTTCGTGGCGAACGGCGCGCACCTGTCGTTCCGCTGATCGCTGCGCATGTCCCTACGAAGGAAGCCGACTGCCTGCCACGGCTGCTCTCGTATGTCCGTCCGGGATGGCTCGCAGGTGGGAGAAGCGTGCCGTGTACTCATCGTGCACCACTGTCCAAAAGTGGTGGCAACGTCCTGCGATCTCGAATTAAGATTTTTTCATTGTAAACCATCTTGCAGAATGATTTTTCGAACGTTATTCGTTTGGGTAATTTTTAATACTTTCGATTATTTAATTTGTTTCGTCGTATTGTGTATATCGTATATGTTTGATGATTTATTGCGTACGATTGGAAAAACTGCTTGAGAAATGCTGTTTTTAGATGCACGTTAAATATATTTCTCATTGCACGTATTCAGTTGCAATCTGACATTGTTCGATAGGAAGAGTATGGGATTTCTAAGAAGAGGGAAAGAACTCTCTATGAGAAACAGATAAATGATTTTTTTTATTACGCTGTATGTATATCGTGTGTTTGATATTCGATTGTTTTGATCGATTATATGATGTATAGCACATTATCGTATACGTATTAAAATATTGAGGTGGCCGTGTATGCGTGTTATATATATTGGACGTGCGTGATAGTAGTAGTTGTTGGGCCTCGTCCGCAGCAATTGTCACTGGGGGCTGTAGATATCACTGCCGGGGTACTGCTGATTTTTCCTCCGTTCTTTTGGTGCGTGGAAGTAAAATCGGACTCTGGTCGCTGGGATTCGAACCCGGATTCCGAACGTTCGCAACCTAAGACGTTTTTTGTTTTTTTTTTTATCTTTGTTTATTAATTCCAGGTTTTTTACATATTTTTTTACATCATTTTTTTCCAAAATAAACGCTGAATTCTAATTGTAGGGTGGTACAGGCAAGAGTACCGATACGCGACGGTACGACGTAGCCATGCATTATTACATTCTTTTCTCTTCTTTTTTTTTTTTGAGATTATTAATGTTAAATAAAATAAAATTAAGCCGCTGTTGCGCTGTGCTTATGTACGATATTTTAATTTATGTCCTGAAAGCCTGGACGCAAAAACAGGACGGTTCGCTAGCCTATTAGGGAGGGGCTGGGAGTGGATGGACTGGGAGGGGATGGACTGGGAGGGGCGGGGAGGGGGCAACCTAAGACGTTAACCACTGCGCTGCCGTCGTCCCACCATAGTTAGTGTCGAGTGGTGGTATTTGGCTTGTCGAGTGCCGCCACAATATTATTAAAACAAAAATTATTATTTTGGTCTAGAGAAAATTTTTCTGTTTGTGGTAAATGTACCTATAAATATTGAAAATTATTTTCAATGATATTTAAAATATTCTTTGATAATCGGAATATTTTCGAAAAATGTATCGCATCGTACGGATTAAAGATAATAGAATATCTGGATTATACCTCTATCGAAAATTCACAACACGTAATACTCAACTGAACCATATAATCTAGCAATGAACCAATAACCTATTAATTCTCATTGTCAGATGGCCTTGACCAAGCGTAACGCCCCATTATATTTCGCAACCTGTTTGTCAGAGATTTGGGGGAGCCAGGTATTATTAGTGTTGTTACCCTATCGCAGCTGAACATATGTTTCCTTTGGCGTCACGCTATGTGACTTGGCATCTTATGGGAACGCCTGGGAGACGCCACTTTTTCATAACACCTTAAATTACCTAGATTCGGAGAACGAAAAATAATTTACAAAACTTTTTTATTCACACTGAATTAGTTATAGAAAAATAGAATTAGAAATTAGAAAAATTAGAAATTGGATAGAACTATGTTGAAAATAATAATTATATCTGTCAGAAATATATTTCGAATTATATCGAACACAAATATGCACATTTTCAATCAGAACTCATTTGCTGTACGGATTAATTCTTATCAATTTTTTAAATAATAACAAACAATCAAAAACAACGATGCAACACTATCGATTCTTAACAACGATAGTACCGTACTCTCGAGATTAATGCATTTATCGGATATTCTTTTTTTCTTTCATTATAAATCTGTATCTTTATTTCAGGCGATTGTGTTTACCGACTAATGATAATTTTATCGATTTCTATCGGAATGACAAACTCAACGTCATAGTAATTGCCCTAGTATAATAGTATTATTTAGAATATAACTGTAAGATAGTAATTGAATGACGCGCCATATACGCCAATAACAGCATACGTTAATTCATGTTCAATCTGTTAATATACAAACGAACCTATCTTCGTTCTAGAAATTCTTTATTCCTGCGCTTTATTTGTTTACGACGATTGGTCAGGTAGACGGGGTTGATCTAATTAATGAGTACCTTTGTTTCCAATCAAGCAAACTAACTGTACAGAATTTTCCGGTTGCACGATGCCCTCGCTAATTACCCAGCCGCTGCTTATTATAAGAACACCTAATTGGGCCAGACAAAGGGGATAATGCATATAACGTCAAATTAAAAATTTCCGCGAGCCCAGTGCATGATAGAGCAACGAAGCTTCTGGTTTTTCACAAATGAGTCTCGACGCACGAAAATGCCTCGTCCTTTCGTTCCTCACGTGCCACGTTGCGTGGTTTTACAAATATTCTCTCTTTTTCTCTTTTTCTATTGTTCCTTTCTTTTCTCTTTTTCACCTGGTCACGAACGCTGATCTTCGACCGGTGATTTTATCAGAATTCCACGAACCGACGATTCTTTTGCTCGGATCTATTCAACAGGAG
This sequence comes from Bombus terrestris, assembly GCF_910591885.1. NCBI lineage: Eukaryota > Metazoa > Arthropoda > Insecta > Hymenoptera > Apidae > Bombus > Bombus terrestris. The sequence continues at coordinate 3,398,739 of NC_063279.1, read as the reverse complement.
ATGAAGTTATCAACGTGATGAAATGTAAATTCTGGGAAATGGAAAGAAAATACCAGGCAACTGTGATTAGCTCAGCTTCCTGTCGCTATTCTGAAAACCATGAACGACATAAATTCCCGGTATTTATTGTAAATATTCAGTCGATAATTGTTACGTTATTGACCTTCCCAATTTTTAGTTTGTTTTTCTTCTTCTTTTTTTGTTTGGTTTTAATACGCAAATATACGTAGGTAAAAAATTAATATTTTATTTCAATTGACAGAAATATGTATCTATTGTCAGTTTGCAAAACTTTAATGCAACTCAAGGTTACCTATCTTTTAACTTAGATACGATTTCGTTAAAAATTGCTTAGAGTGGAATTTTCTTTGAAACGTAAGCGTATCGTACTTTGTATAATTTAAACAATTTATAGGGGTAAGCTTAGATACAGAACCCTTTTTGTTTCCGATGTAATATATACATATATATGCTTATGAAAGTAGGTAACTTGTTTCTTGACAATCGAACGGTAATCGAGCACTTACGTAATGATATTAAGAAATTTAGCAAAAGCTAGAGTTGTGATAAAAATTCAATCAAAATAAAAAATCATTTAACTTCTCGTACAACTTGTTATACAACATGTACATTGCCGGCCATAAGTAACCGTTACAATTATTACGAAACCTACGTGTTGTACGTTATTTAGTATTTTAAGCTATAAGATAATAATAATAAGATTGATAATAGAGTAGTTAAAAAATAAGAGCAGTGCGATTCGTGCAATTTAGGCTGACATCGCTAAGTATCCAAATGTTCATGGCCGGCGATGTAATAGTGTACGTGAGAAATTTTGACTGCTCTAGCGAACTATTCCTCAAAACAGTTTGTCAAAACACGAATTCATTGTAACCGTAGCCTAACAAAAGGTAGGAAACGACAGTTTACGAACCATTGTTTCGATGAACGATGAATAATAATAATGACTAAACCGCAATCTTGCGTCGGAAAACGCTACGAAAAATAATCTCGTTTTCTGTACGGCGCGGTATGGAGGAGAAGACAGAAGAAACAGTAGAAAAAGTGTGCAAAGCTCGGGGGCGAAAGAGGTATTCCGGAGCTCCGGGGTCGGTCTGTTTTATGAAACTAAATGTACAGCGCAACGTGTATTTTTCTTTCATTGTAAACGTCAGAAAATCGTTGACCCAACCCCGCACGCTCTCGCCTGACGAAAAATAAGAAAAAGAACGAACACGCTTTCGCCGCGTGGTTACGGTTTTCCACCGGATCGGGATGTTCGTAACTTCGCGTTACGGCGGTTCTTTCGGTTTCTTGGATTCTAGTTGCCTCCTGGAAGAAAATGGAATACCGAGTACTTTGTACCGTAATGTCTTGTAACGTCCCATAATCTTGTGGTTTCTACTGTTAAGCTGTTAATTCGTTGAAACGCTAGGTGCGTCGTTTAGAAGTTAGATGCCTCTTTGCACTATTTTTTGAAAATAAACTGGGTCACGGAAGTATTTGAACACTTACAGAAACTTTTTCTAAACGTGTCTCGAGTGTTGCGCAAGAGATTTTCTATGACACACGACGTGGCGTAACTATCAAGGCCACGCGAGGTCAAATTTGAAAGAAATTAAAAAATCTATGTAACAATTGTATATTTCAAATACAATTCGCAAAATTATTTAAACAAATTATTCATACCATAGGCTAATTTTTTAGTATACGAATGTAGAAATAAGAAGTAGGCAAATAAAAGATTTATGTTGGAAATTATGTTATGTATGTAGAATGTATACTTTTTAACGGCGTGGCAATGATATTCAATAAGCACGTTACATTTTTTAACATCTACCTTGTCCTTAAAATTGTTCAACTTTGTTCCACATTTGTCCAATGTCAGTGAACCTTTCGTAAATTCCGTCCTGGATTTAACGATCTGGTCGATTGTTTGGTGATTTGGTGATTGTTTGATTTCGGTGAATTCGTTGTCAGGAAATTCGTGTGCAAGCATAATGAAATGGCGAGTGGATGTTTTCAAGTGGCTGACCTTGGCCTTCTACCACGACACTTTCTTGTCATTAATGACGATCTCTCGTTGGCTCGTTATCGACGAGAATAAGGAAATTCTTAAGGTTGAAAAGAAAAGGCTAGTTTATCGATGCTGGCCTCGAGAAGGGATTGAAGTAGAAAGTAAAGCTCGATTGCGTGCAGTCGGTTCCTTTGATTGCTCCAGTTCAAAGATCGAAAAGTATAATGAGGCGATTTCTTATGGAGTCGCTGAGCTCTATCGAAGTCTTCAAATGGAAACAATAATTTTGCAACTGCGTATTTAACTTAACTTAAATTTAGCTAAATGCAAAGACACGCGAAAAAGAAATGTATGAAAAATTTGATTGAACAAAATGGTTAAAAAATGTTTAAAAGGAGAATGGTGTTAGAAGAAATTTGATTCGAAACGAATTTCGAAGGGGATCTCGCGAAAGTAATTTGTCTATTTTTAGAATCGAACATTAATCGTGTACTTGGGTAATGAGATTGAGAAATTATAATTTAAAAAAGGAGAAACAGATAAACGGTAAAGTTAGTTTGACTTCAGAGAAATTTCTATATTATTCATGCGATGAATGTGCAAACTCTTTCTTAAATTACCGTATCTGGCGAGGTATTTCGTTTTCCGAAGACGAAGTCGATACATTTCACACGACTATTTCCATTATCGTGGATGCCGCGAGCTATAATTCAGGTAATGCCGGTCTCATTACAGTTTCAGATGAGAAATTACGGCCAAGTTGTATCGCGTACGCGACGTACGTGTGATGTTTTACTTACAATCGAACTCCGTAAACGTTTCACCGTCGATATAAAATTTCGTCACGTCGTGGTGCATTACATTATAATGAAAACGAAAAGCGGCCGAATATCCAAACGTTAAGTAGCTTTTATCGGGAGTTCCTGAACAAATCGTACGGAACGTTTGTTCCTCGTTGCTCTCGAAATATAAAACAAACGTTACCTCGCTCGAAAATGTAAAAGACGATCCTCCAGAGGCATCATTTGCCTTCCTTCAAAGCGTAAAAATACATTTGTTCATATTCCTACGAAAATTTCTCCGTGGAAAAGTAGAAGGACTTTATATTCACGCACGAAAATCAGAAGTTTGTGCCGATGTAACGCGATTCGGTGCGAAAGTGTGTCGTTTTTGCTTGATTTTGAAATGTACCATTATTACTTGTCGTTTGCAAGGCTTTGTAGAAATACAATTTTCGACGAATCATGAATGATGATGTCAATCTCTGGTTATATAGCAACTTCGCTTCGAATCTGTGCTATTTTGATCATCTTTCGATAGTTTCGAAACTTACAAGACATATATACAGGGTGGTTGGTAACTGGTGGTACAAGCGGAAAGGTGATTCTACGCGAAAAAAGAAGTCGAAAATATAGAATAAAAATTTTTCGTTTGAGGCTTTGTTTTCGAGAAAATCGACTTTGAATTTTGGCTCGGTACGCGTGCACTTTATCGCGTCTCGTTATAACGGATCTCACTGGTAGATCGTTGTCCCGATGGATATTATCGCAGTTTAAATTTGTTTTTGCCGTAACAGAAAATTAGAAATACATAATGAAATAATATGAAGTAATCATAAGGCTTATTATTACAAAAATTGCTGAAAATATTGCCCATTCTGCCGAACACATACTTCTGCTCTTCTAATTAAATTTCTATGAACACTTTCTAAGTCGATTTTTTCGAAAACAAAGCCTCAAACGAAAAATTTTTATTCTACATTTTCGACTTCTTTTTTCACGTAGAATCACCCCCTTTCTGCAGTTACCAACCACCCTGTATATCTAACTTTGCTATGGTTTGCTATGGCCGTAGAATTTTCATGTCCAAATATCGCTTTAACTTCAACATTCATAAATACTTATAATATTAAAAAAAAAGAAATTAACGAAAAGAGAAATCACACATTCTTGCACGTTATTCTCAAATGTAAGAAATAAGAAATCCAGTGATTATAAAGAAGAAGATATTTCAAATGATGTAGCAGACCTAAAGAAGGATAAAACAGACTTGATACCTTAAAATGCTTGTAATTGTTTCAACTATGTTTGACCTCGTATAGTTAAATGTAACAGTTATTATTGCTATTTTCTCCGACGTCGAAACAGACAAGAATTTCTTAACAACCTAATCAGCCTAAGTATTTGCGTTTACATACTTCATGGACTCTAGAATTTTCTCGCAAACTTTCTACTCAAACCTTCGATATATCCAGCGAGTGTCAGAATTTATAAGTCTGCTTCGTTTCAGTTTCTACTTCTCGCGATATAGCGTAGCCGCGTTCGGCTACGTACGTGTAAAACGGTTTGATTCATCGTAGTACCAAACATTGGCATAATATCGCGTTCATCATAAATATCGATAGGATATTTAATTAAAAAGGGAGCGAAGAGAATACCCGTACAATTATTCCTGCATTCCGAATTGAATCGCAACTATCGTATTAACTTTCCGTTACCTCCGTGAAGAAGTTTCCTCTTCTTTTCACCTTCTTTTCTCCTCCTGCACTACGCTTCGCTCATCCCCGTTCTTTCCCGTGGCGAATACAAGTGAAATACACGTGAATGCCAAATAAACTTTCCTTGGAAAAACGACGTTCCTCTATCATGGCCCGTGAGAGCGGCTAGGTCGTTTACATTGGCTTACCAAAGGCAATAGAGTATTATTCCGTCCCAGTCAATGGCATAAAAAGAAAACGAGAAAACAGGGGGAAATGGTAAACAACGCCCACTTATTTATTCCACGGCTACCGGCCAATGAAATACCGAAAAAATGTGATCAATTTTGAGGACGAATTGAGCTGCACGAATTAATTTTTTTCGTAGGATTTATGTGCACGTAGTGCTCTTCGTATGTTCCTAAATGTTTCATCTCTCTTTCGTATGTATCGAGCGAAACGTTTCAGTATTCTGAAAATTATGTTTATTGATATTTGCGATCGAAAGTATTCGTGATATTGCTCAACGAATAACAAATTTAATTTAAACGTAATGTTATATTTAAAATCAGTTCTATGAGAAAAATGCCGGATAAATATCGGATTTATTAGTTTATACTAAAATTATTATGATCAATTTATCAAATTATTATGATCAAAATTGTAAACTTTGAATGTAAATTTTAACATACAGCCAATTGTTTATTACTTAAATTTATTGGGTTGGCAACTAAATGATCGCGGTTTTTGTCAATACCCATCTAATGACAAAATCCGTAATTACTTGTGTAAATTCGATTCCAGGTTCCTGCAAGCTAATAAGACTCGGTTTATGGTGGGGCCTTAGGTTTATTAAGGGTTTCTCTAACAATGCTTGGGCCCTGACGGTCAGACATTAAAAGACGTCGCGCTGGCCTTTTCACGCGACGTAACACTTGGGTTACCAATCCAATTAATCGGATTATAAAGATCGATGGTCACTTGTTATTGATAAATATCGGTTTTAATCGCTAGATTGTACACATTGTTAAGAGGAATACGTTTTATTAAGAAAAAAGTTTTGTATGCTTCGTAATACTTCATAATTTCACTCACTTGTATCTCTTGGATACATCGCTATCTGTGATACGATTATGTGGAGTACTATTTCCGTAGGGTGAACAGCTGTTTCTTTACTTAATCTGTAAAAAAGAATTTTCCAGAACCATCTGTTCAAAGTTATAATTTGTTTAAAGTAAGATTTCTGTTACGTTCGGTCGTTCTACTTGAAACGGTTTTTACCGTTAATTCTTTTTATTTACAAAGTAACACGATATAATATGAATAATATGATATACTATATTTTACTTGCTATATACTAAGATATAATATAATATAATATACTTTGTCCATGGCTTCGCTCGCACAGTATGCGCTTTTACGATAATTTATGTTTATTAGCCTCTGTTTGAAAATCCTTTAAAAACTAAATTTCGGAAAACACTCGAACACGTTTATCCTCATTTTTAATGAGGAGTTTGTTTGCCCGATCCCAGATCGTTAGCTTTAATGGATATGGAAATGCGGCTATCTTTTGAGAAAACAGCTTGGCCCCTTTTTACCCTTATATGGGTTGAATTTCAAACGCTCAAACGAATATTCGTTTATTTTTAACGAGAAGTTCATACGTTGAATTTCACGTCTCTAACTTTAGTTAGAACATAAAAGTACGGTCATCTTATAAAAGAAATATTACCCCTGTTTTACCCTTTTAAGATCTGTATTTTAAAAGACCGTAAAAGGATTATAAGGATTATAAATTCGAAAAACAAATATACTGTCCAATTTTCACGTTTCTATTCAGGTATAGGGGTGTGATCCGGGTATTGATAAGTAGATTAGTCACTTTTGTAATATATATAGACAGATTGGTAATATATCAAATGTAAAATGGACTTGAATCGATCTGACTTTCAAGTGTGAAATTATTATCTTAATTACCCACACGTTTCGTTCAAATTATTACGAGGGTAAGCTAATCGAAATGTCAGGCGCTTTTCTTCGTTTCGATTGCCAGAGTTATAGGTTACAGTTATAAATTAAAATTAATTTATAGCGCAACTCTGGCAATATAGCTACAGCACGCGATTGTCGTCTTGAAAATTCGAAACGCGCGATAATTTTGAAAAGCATCGGTGAACCAGACCGAATAATTGCTACGATTTAATGAACGCCGCGTGTACCGTTGCTCTGTCGAAGCTGCGAGGTCGTTTATATTTGCCCATCGAATCACGTCCACCAAGTTCCTCGCTTCGTATCCACTTCGCTGTTTTTAAGTTGCAACTCCACGATGAAGTTGCCTAGCTGTCAAGTGTCTACTAATTGGTGCAGCTGGCTGAAGTAGAAACGAACGCCGATCTTCGAATTGTCGACGATCGTTATAGCATCGAACTCCCTGTTACGAGTTCAAAAACGAGGCAAGATTGTTCCGCTTTTTTTTTTTCTCCCGTGATTACAGCGACGGACGATCAAGTTAATAAGTTCTGCTACGGATGTAAACGATTCTCTGAATTTTGTTATGATTTTCAGCGATAATAAATATTAATAAACACGTTATATAAAATTTTCCCGTTATTTTTACTTTCGTGTAAAAGATTTTTCTATTATTTCTATTTAAAAGAATACACGCGCAATAAATATTCCGCACGTTGTTATAATAAATATAAAAATAACGAGAAATAATAAGTTTTAATTATTCTAATTTTTCCGCCAGGTTTTTGACGAAACATTAGTGCGTATCTCAGCCTTCTATTTTAATATCTTTGTGTTTCGGGAGAAATAAAATTTTGCAAATACTACAAAGAACAAAGCTCTCGTTATCGAGTTAACAATGGAAGTTACATGATACTCGTTAACCAAAGTGTGAAGTGTTATACGTTATACGTATTATTTTGAGCAAGTTCTCAGATAGCAAAGAGGTAAACCGTAATCACTACACCGTTAGCTCCCTTTTGTGATATGACGAATTGTAAGTCTATTTCTCTTTCCTCTCCTTGTCACTTCCTGAGCGTACAGTAACTTGATCAACTCGTTCGTTTACGATTATTGGGAACTGCGGGGTAATCGAAGAATCGAAGTCGCTTATCGTCTGTAGAAACGCAATCTGAATTGCTTGCTCTCTAATTCCCACTTGTCTCGTGTAATTAGGATTTTACTTGCAGCTTCCTAGACTTCCATCGAACAGAGCTACGAAAATATGAAAATTCTGGTTTGCATACAAAATTAATAAAACTATTTGTAGGTTCTGGCAAAGTCATCTTCATTCAGTGGCAAGCCAGTTTGTCATTTGAGTCATCAGAGATAGAATTCATACTCGATAAATTTTAAAAGTTCTTTAATTTAGTATATGGATTTATTTAATTCAAAAGCAAATTAATTTCATAATTGAAAGATAAATTTTAGTTTGAGGAGAGAGAGAGGGGGGATATTAGTCGATGAACTGCAGCCTTTTGTATTACGAATAAAGAGAATTTTATATTTTTTATTCTTGTGAATCAACATATATATATGTATATTTGTTTGAGAAATAAATTATCATTGTTTTAATTTCTCGAACGTCTAAATATTTAAAAAATTCTTCCAAAATACATTAGCAATTTGAATGTTACAGAAAAATGCAGGTCGATGATTAGCGTTGCCGTAAATTGAACAAATAATTATGTTCTCTGGGAGAAAATTACTCGCATTATAAAAGGATAAACCGTGCCTTTTTTATGTTTGCTTATTTTCTTATGATTGGTGCTCCAAGCGAGCAGAAATCCATCGAAGTTAAATATTCATAAAAGCTAGCAAGCTCTCACGATTTTGCTCTGTAAGATGCAACTTAAATTAATCACAGCGTTTATTATGCAGACCTCGACTTTATTAAGTCCATAAAATACAACAAAATGTCAACAACTTCCAGAATAGCAATATTTAATAAATCAAGAACGATACTTCATTTAAGAGATTTTCGCGCCAAATGATCTTCTAACAAGCCAAGTTCAGAGTAGAAGCTTAATCAACTCATCCGTATAGCACAGACATCTTATTACCTCGTTTAATACCACGTACTACCTCCTACTACTACATATGTACATTCAGCACACCCAGCGTAAAATATGCTATCATAAAATCGACAAATTATTCCCTTCATCCTGGATATCACGCGTAAACTATACCTGCACAATAGCGTCTGTTCCACCCCTGAATTTATTTTGCCACACTTCTCATACGATAGTATCTAAGAATAGAATCATAACTTTCTCGAGAAAAGGGGTTACTCCCATTAGGAATATAGATCAGTATATTTTTTCTAAAGAAAAACAACGAAAGACCGTCCTGATATTTTTCGTTATCCTTCTTCTTATTATTGATTAGAAAGAGAAAATCTTTTCTTCTCTGTTTTTTTTTTCTCAAATGAATTCTATCGTTATTATATATTAACATTTCCAGGTTTGACATTTTTTAGTACTCCGAAAACTTTATAGGAATTAATATAATGTAAATAAATAAATGAACCTGTCGTTTCGTTAGTAATTTGCTTGTTAAAATGCGATGCCGCAGATCGTGAAAGGCTTGAAAATCAAATACGTCTTATAAGATGCAAGTTTAATTATTCATCGCGACGTTTGAAGTTGAAGTATAGCGAGTGGAAATAAAGGCAACCATACCTTGTGAGAACAACAAGAAACCTTCGAATATGAAAATAACCAAGTATTTTCAAGTACCAAAAGAACTATATCGAGACCATAGCGATCTAGTTGACATTCGATAAACGTTCAATTTGTGCTTAAGATTTGCATTAAGAACTTGCACTTTGGTATTTCAAACGCGCTATTCAAAATGGATGAACTCGTCTAATAGTTGGGCGCTCGTGCTGTCGAAGCATATCGCAGCGAAGACTCATTGGCGCGCTGGTAACTCTGGGAACTCGCACGTTCGCGGCGAGGAAAAGGAACAAAAGCGAATTAGCGATTTCTATTCGGTGCTTCTGCGATCGGAACGGGAGCGTAGCGAAATCCAGGCCGCGGTTACGACAACCGGCCGTTCGCATGGCAGACATTACCTCCGCTTTTTCTATTGTTATCCCCCGGAACTTTGGATTCCTCCAAAGAGAGTTACATCGTCTCGTTGATCCCGCATCGAAAGAAAACCTAAATTAAACGTCACGCGAATCTCGCATTGTGACGTGATGGCATTATCGCGGTGGCATTTCTCGTGATTTATAAAATTATCGTAATTGTATAAATTTTACGTTTTCTGTCCAAATTTTCTGAAAAGATGGAAATTCAAACAGATATGATTACCTGATAGGTCGAAAAAATGAAGAAAAGTTATTAACGTATCAACACATGTTTAATCTCTCTATCCATACACTCATACATAATGAAACCATACGCTCGCACAATAACGAGCGAATATTAATCTGATTTGTGTTGCACATTGGCGAAATTTAAATTATTTTAAATCAAACTTAATTATACAGTACCTAATTATGCTACTATGGTTTCGTATATTTCCAGGTAAATCGATTTCAAAAAAAAAAAAAAAAAAAAAAAATTTCCCCCGGGAATAACTCAACGTTCATGATGATTTATAAATATTTATATATTTTACGTAACTGCCAGATAGTTATTTTACTTTATAATCATAACGATTTAACTACGAAAATTAATAACTGAAATATGAAAATATATTTTGTAGTATATTGCAGTTATTTTGTAATACGGTATCCATGGTACAATAAAAAAGTAATAAAATGAAAATAATACGTGTATTAATAAATAATAATATATGTAATAATAAATAAGAATATTATAACGCAAGTTGTAAATTGTAACCTGGAAACCGAAGACAAGAATTAATAAGACAAATTCGCTCGATCGACTCTACGTCATTATCATCGCCATTGTTCCTTCGAATAGAAACTCTGATTATAAAATTGCCAGGCTTCTTTTAACCAAACTACAATGATCTATTTTATCAGAAATTTTCCCCGATTCACCATATTTTTTCTACCCCTTTTTATCATTCAATCCGTTCTTTCCACTTTCCCATCTTTTCTACCATCTTGCATTCGAACATTTCGCTCTTGGATACTGTACGAAGCTCGACGAGGCAGGTTACTATGGTACAGCGTGCATGTCAAGCGTCACTTGACATTATTTTTTCGTTTTGTCGTATATTATACCGTTTAGACGCCAGCAGATATCCGTGAGCGAATACCGAATCAGTATATCTTTTTTTTTATTAGTCCCATTTCTTTTATTAATCTTTCTCGCGATACATAATAAACTAATGGCAACGAACGAATTGTTCCTTTTAATGTCGCTGTATACATATTCACAACCTATCGTGATAGTTATACGACGATCATAAACGAGATAACGATTATCCTGCATACGTAATTCGCATTGGAGTTCGCACGAACGATTTTATTATTTTATAGCAAGTCTTGAATAATATTTGTCGTTATCCAACCGTATATTTTCTCTCGTTAATTTTCATCTTCAGACACAATAATTAATCTGTTGTCCCACATTATACGATTCATTATAGACTGACGTGACTTTACTGGGTAGAATTATTTTTTTTTTTTTTGTTCCCTCGCGATTTTGAAATCGTAGAGAGAACGAATATCGTAAAGAACACCGACTTGACACGTTCCTTCTTTCTTTCAGCTCAAAGGTGCCTCGATTTCGAATTCCATTTAATCACCAGTTTCTACATTGTATAGGAACAGGTAAATAGATATCCTACGTGTTTGAACATAAATTATTACAAAGAATATTTGTTCAGCTACGCCCAATACGCGGACAGAAATGTAAACTCGATTTAATTGCTTCCGATGATTAATAATCGAATATGTAAATAACCGAATAACGATATTATTATATATTTCTATATTAACATTAATTTATATTATCGTCCCGATAAACATCAAACAAACCGCAGATACATGCTCAATGTACAAGTCGCGACATTTACATTAAAATTACCTTTAGTTTATGCCTTGATATGCTACACGTAAACGATCGTAATTAAAGTGATATAATCGTAATTCTATCTTAACCTTTGCGGTCCCTGCAACGTTTGACATTTCATACCAACTGGTTCATGCTGGATAAACTACATTTGGACATATATAATTTTCATAAATTTTCATATTTTCGTAATCGATATCCGTGTTAACATACTTTTACTGATTCTACGATAACTTTGAACAAAAATAGATTTACACGAAATTAACGCCTTCTTCTGAAAAGCTACTGTAATCAATTGCAACTTTGTTTATTCGTCTTTCGGAAAACTATAATCTTACAAACTGGAAATGTAGAGTGTAATACGAAACAATCTCTTTGAGTCGAAGACTCAAATTAGGTGAACGAAGAAACAAATATAATAACATGGAATGTAATAAAAGTGAGAATTAATTTTGCATAAAGTATCTGCACGTTTTCAATAACCGTGATAAAACAAAGGAAATCGTCATTTTGTTACCAAACCCTGACCTGGCGCAGCGCTGAACGTGGAGCTCAATGCCCAAAAATAGTGGCATAATGTAACGGACGGGTCGAACCGGGGGATAAGATCGTCTTTTTTCGGTCTGGCTCTGTTCGATTCCCTGAAAAGTAATGGCTGAAAATGAATAAGAGGGTACGTTGGACAATGAAGGGCCGAGGGTTGTCCCTTTCGCCGGCACCTATTTGCCGGATTGTGCAGCTTTTGTTCACTGAAATCAGTCGGCTAACAAGTTTCTGCTCCCTTATCCATTCTCGCGCCGTCGAATCGTTCAAGTTGCAAAAAAAGATTTAACGTCAGCTCTCGGTTGAAAGGTCGTTCTTCCTTTATCGATTACGAATAAACCAAAAAGAGCATACCAGAAGGGAAGAGAGAAGGTAAAAGGAAAAACGAAGGAACGAAGAAAAAATAAAATTGGGAACGAAGAGGGGAAAACGGGAGAGAAGGAACGAAGTCTTTCATGACCGATGGAATTCGTTAAGATAGCAGCGGCGGCATGAAAACGCGAGTTGAAAATATCGTGTCAATATTTGCGAGGCGCGTTCGCGAAAAAGTCTCCTTCCGGCGGAGATGACGACGGTCTTCTTGCCTCGCTACGAGAATTTAATATCGGACGTCCTAGTTCCTGCGAACCTAAGGCCGAGAAACCACCACGCCTCGTCGACGGATTACTCAGCCGTATGCGTACAGATTTCTTTGTACCGGAAGTCAGCCGGCGACGATTTAGCGAAGGGCTTGACTCCCCGAAAGGAAGAACAGAGTTGAATCACGAAGGAAAACTGTTTCCGCGTGACCTGTGCAGTCCTGGCTACGGCACACTGCTCGCCTTTCTATCTCATTTCTTCCCTTTTTACTCGTGGCACGAGTACTTTCGAGCTGGGCTGGAACAATTTTTTGATATTTTTACCCATGATGTTTAATTTCGTAACTTGGTCACGAATATTTTTTAATAGTTTAATATTGTTCCTCGGAGGCTCGGAGGCTAAGATTTTACACGCAGCTTTTTTTTATACCTACTCTCTTGGAAATGGAGATCTCGAGGGATTTTATTTTTAATATGGAGAAAGGGAACGTTATAAAAATAAAATGCCGTTCGAGAGAAGCAATAAGAGTCTTTCCGGGTGAACGTTTTTTTCTTTGCCAAGCATTTGAAATTTCAATTGAGGTTTACTTCAGCTGTACGCGAGTTCGTATATGCATACTTCGTTCAGTGTATTATTATTCTTTATATAAATAGATGCAATTTGTACGACGCTCGATGTTGTATACTATATACTCGTGACGTAGAATATGAAATCTTTATTATATCTACTAATTAGTACTTGGATCATTTTCTCAAAGAAAATTGATTTTCTCATCCTGTTCGTTTAAATGTTTCTTACATACCGAAGAATAAATCGATTAGTCAGATTTGTTAGTACGTTTAGCTAGATTTGCTGATGTATTTTAAAATATAAGTCTAAGGATTGGAGAATTTGAAGTCGAATAAATTGCATTTAAAATGATCCTTACGTGAAAGCGTCTGTATATTTAGTTTTACAGGTTCTATTTAATTTTATAGGGAGATGAATCGATGAGGCACGAAGTATGTAAATTAAACAATTTTTATGACGCTGAAACTTTATAGTTGGAGGATTATCGAACGATACGAGCGATATTTCTTGTTGTTTTTAATTTGCTGCAAGCAGAATTACTAGCGACTTAATTAATATTTGATAATTGGAAAACGGTGAAATCTTATTATCCATAAAACAACGAGCATTTTAGAGGAATGTCTGAAATATTTGAAAACTCTTCTCGCCGGTTAGAAGAAGATCGTTAAAAATTTTCAATAAAAATTAATACGAAGTTATAAAACAAAGAAACTACCATAAACTATCTGACGAAATAAAAAATTGTTGAATCAATCGTCTGTAAAAAGCAACGTACCAGAGAATTCCAGAAGCGTGAAAATTTCATCTCGTTTTCTAAAATCGACTGCGAGCAGTTTCGTCTTCGACAGTCAGCTCAACTTTTCGAATCGTAAATTCCGCCAAATTTTACGGAGCTCAGCTACATTTATAGAATCATTAAATTCAGACTTTCAAGCAACGAGTCACATACGTAACTCTGAAGTTCGAACGAGTATACTTCCCCGTGAAATTGGTCACGCGTAAAAATAAATTAATAACAGCGGTAAAACCAACTTATCCGTGAAAACTTGGATTTTCCGTACGTTAGAGAACGATGCAGGGTCCAAATTCCGCTGATTACGATGTTCGCGGAAAGTTTCGAGGAAACAAATCGTCGAGACTGAAAACCCTTTGAAATTGAAGCACGAAACGCGGCGGTGTAAAAATACGAAAACAAATAGGATATTTGTATACGTATCTACATGCTCATTATAAATTCCTACTGGAACTTCTCCCCCCATTATTTTTAATTGCTTTCTCTCTGTTTGTTTCCTTGTTTCGCTTTTTATTTTATCCCTTCTTCTTTCTAGTGTAACTTCACGCAGACCTGAAAATCAAGTCTACACGAGCAATTAAAACGAATATAAACGAATTCCTATTAGAATGTAGTAATTAAAACAGCGTGGCAGAACAGCGAGGTACGTTCTTGTCAGCCGGCTAACGAGTTCCCTTACTTTTCTTATTACGCCACTATCTAATTTCCCCGCGTGCAATCTTCTCTCCCTTTGCGCGATTTTCTCACGTAACATAACGCCGTGCATTCAGATCCGGCGACGAGTCAGCGAATCTCGCCGTGGGAATTTGCGCTCGGACAGGTTTTGCGGTAATAAACGGCGACGATTATTTCGGAAAACGGCACGGTACATGTAACGCGATATATTTTTCCCGCTTTTCTACGTCCCAGGCCACCCTATCACGCTTCAGATTTATATTTAAGGATTACCAACAATCCCCAGTTACGCTCGAAAACTTTCTTCTAGTTTCCTTTAACGTTCTTTCTTGAAAATAAATACCAACGTCTGATAGCAATGCGTCATTACGTATGGCTCGTCATAGGCCTGTCTCTGCAACGATTCTTTTTCAATTTGCACCAACTCGTGCGTCTATTCTTTCTTCAATGATCACCAGGGTCGATGATGTACTTGGGAGCCGCGAAGAAACGACCAACGAATAGCATTCGTTACATTCTTCGACATATTTTGGAATATTTGAAGTTCCTGGTGTTTCTTATTTTCTAAGTATAGTTATATCGTACAGGCTGCCACGAAATAACGACTACGTATTTTAAATTGAACGAGAAAAAGCAAAAGAGATACGAAGAAAGTTCTGTTTTCTTTTTTGTTTTCGTTCTGTTTCTGTTTTCTCTAATTGCTTATTGGTACTGGTATTTCATGATAGTTTAGAAACTCTCTGTAACGAACAGCTGAATGTTATAGCTAGAGAGAGAGAGAGAGAGAGAGAGAGAGAGAGAGGGAGAGAAAGAGAGAGAGAGAGAAAGAGAGAAAGAGAGAGAGAGAGAGAGAGAGAAAGAGAGAGAGAGAGAGAGAGAGAGATTGTACAACTCTATACGTGTAATTATTTCACTTTCGTTAGTATATCGTGTACAGTAAAATCTAAAAAGATTAAATTCTAGTAGGCACGTTTAAACATTTAACTTTGCTGTTCTTGCTTCGCTTACTTCTTCGCGTTTCCTTTTTAAAATTTGAAACACGTCGTTCATGAAAAGCGTAAAATACTCAAACAGTAGTAAAATTTAATAATAAAGTAGTAAAGTAGTGAAGTATAATCTTAATTTTCGGAGAAATAGCGAAACGAAACATTCTTTGCTTCTAAAATGCTTAATCATACGCCAAAGATACAGTTCACGCATTGCGTACAGTTGTTTGCTGTAAATTACGTAAAATTACCCAAACTAATGTTGCAAAATCTACCGTTGCTAAAATACAAATGGCATATTTTTTAAAGGACAAGAAAAAGGACAAGAAGATAATGTCTTTTTAAACATAACAGAAAAAAGTTATATAGGACGTCAGAGGAACTTTTAGTTAGCTTGGTAGGCGGTTTTTTGTGGTCGACATGATTGCGAAGAAAAGAATCGAAAGAACGCGATAGCTACGTCCACAGAATAGCTACGTCATGGTGACGGTAATTGTGCCAATACCCTTTCATCGAATCCCTAAAGATCAGGCCAATTCGGAAGATTACCTCCGACATCTCGAACTACAATCCCTCGTGGAATCACTTTCTGCCTTGAAAAATGAGAACGTCGATAGGACAGTATTTGATTACGTGGGAACGGAACACATTGCGTGCGCCTTGTTCGTCTTGTTTCGTGCGATCAGCTTCGACGTTTCGACGTCGATGAAATCTTTCGCCGGATATAACGATTTAATGTCTATCATTGCCGAAGACTAATCACGGATCTGCACGAGAAGATTTCGACTTCTGTTCTATCATGTGGTACAGGAACGGTATTAATATTCTAGCAACGTAGAATTAACGTAACGTGTATAGAATCATTGTAGAAATTATTTATATAAACTTAAAAAAGAAAAAAAAAAGAAGAATTGTACGTTAAACAATGTTCAACCGAGAAGAATTTCTTCTTCAATTTCAATTACAAAAATTAATTTTTTCCTTTCATATTCTTGTCTTATTCTTCTCGAGAAAACTACATTTATAATGTTTCCATTCCTTAATTTGCCAATTGAAATTCGATATTTTAATACTAACAGGAATTATCAACTATTCATCGAACTTGAAAGCTGCCGCCGATGGAATTGTTTAATCGACCATTGGCCGAATCAAATATTATTCTCTCAGAATCGATTTAACAAGTTCCCCCGTTGAATTGTGTTTGTACACATATTTATGTTTACCGCCGACCCTTTTAATCCTAGGAATTTAAGGATCAAGTTTGGCGGCTTGAAACGACGGTGGAGGTATCTATACGGCGTGTCTGTAAGCAATGTGAAAGCTCGCCTACCCGCATGGTAAGTCACCGCGTTCTTCAAGTAGAGCGCGCTGTGTTACGGTAGTCGTTTTACGCGCGTCGGTACGTCAGTCGACAGATCGATGAAAATTCTTCCACTAACGTTCATCGATTAAACTAGAAATCTGCATAATCTTTTCTTAAAATTCGATTCGCGATGATTTATTTCGTGCGACAGTCATTTGATAACTGATTTGATAGGTAGCCAAGTTCGTCTAGGAGAAATTCTTACGCACCAGCCTGCAAAGGACTGACGGTACCAAATAGGCGCATCAGATGGCACTATCAGTCGCAATAGTCGTTTTCTGAAACAAAAATTCCCGATAATCTTACTGCATCTAAATGCAAATTTGGACGAGAGCGATACTTTTTCCAGCAGGTTCCATTTCAGTCTACGGTTACTGCTACGGTAAAATTAACGAACCGATCTGCTCTGCAGAGGAAAGACAACGGATAAAAGAGATGAGAAAGTTGCGATATTGATACATGTATGTTAAGGTTGTGATACTGATTTTCGACAGTATGATTTGTGCCGGGAAGGTTTTCAATTTTGCCTCATGAATGCGTAGATTCTGGTTAATTTTACGAGCATGATTACGCATAACCAACAATCTGCTTATTCTGCAGGAATTTGACGGGAGGTGACTTGCCGTAACAACGCTAGTTATGATAGTGTCAGTGCTAATTATGGCATACTGCGCGAGCCAAATTAATCCAATACTAACTGACTACACACGGTAAACAGTAGCGTTAAAGATTTGCAGTATTCCCCCTTCCTCCCTCCCTCCCTCTCTCTCTCTCTCTCTCTCTCTATCTATCTATCTATCTTTTACAGCTATGCATAAGGAAAGTAATTAGAAAAATTATTGTTTGATAATGACACAATATATGAATATCGTATATAATACGACAAATAATTGTAATTAAAGTTGAAATGAATATCGTACGATTAGTACATTACATTTCTGGTAAATAATTTTTATTGAACATTTCTGTGGATTTTCCTTCACCGTCTAATTTAACATTTTGTCGATTAAAATAGAAGTACGTTAGATACTTGAAATGGAAATTCGTCTGTCCGAACAGCTTAGAATTTGAATTAATAATGCTTCTATTTTATTTATTATCCCTCTGACGTATGTATATTCGGTTTGAATGGGAACTTCCTCTTCCCTAGACATACTTGTATCGCGGTATCTATTAGTGAGATTTGCAAATATTGAGTGCTTTAGCGCGCACCAAATCCTCTGAATTAAAGCAGTGGCTCTCAAAATTGGCCAAATAACGAGACTCGGATATCAAAAAACAGAACTTTTGTTATATTTTTCGATCAAGGAAATCCCGTTATTTTTCGACTTTATTTGAAATATTTCATCTCATTTATACTTATTCTTTCCAGTGTTATTTCATAAATTTCACAGCAATGTCAGTATACTACGAGCGATATTTACAGCACTTTTCACTTTCATCGAATTCTCCACCACTTACTTATTTATATATGTGACGGCGATAGAAAACTTCCGATTCGACCAGCGCTGTTTATTCGTTAAAACTTTTTTATCGCGTATATCCGAATATTCTGGCGATGCGGTCGACTCGCACGAAAACCCCTGTTTAAACGAATATTCCGCAGCATAGCCGGCAACCACGGATACCAGCAAAATATTGACTGTCGAAACTATTCCGGAATCCTTATCTAAGGACTCCGCGAACCACTGGTCCGGAACGTCATCAATCAGTGGGAAGAGTGGCATAGCATCGAATCCATGCATCCGTACCCGTTTCAGAAATCGAGGCGAACAGTTAGCGAGAAGTTACATGTAAAACCCGTAAACAGTGGCGGAACATCCGAGAACAAAGACGAAACTACAGTCGAGCAACTTCGAGGGGCAAAGTTCGAACGCCGAATAAACACGAAGCTTTCATATCTGACTCTAACGATGAGATTCTTTTTTTTCTTTTTCTTTTTTTCGTGAATTGTGAAGCGAACAGACTGCATTGTAGCGAACGAAGAAATTTAGTTTCTCTGTAATCTCTTTCTGATGGTTCGTCCACTTTACGGAGCTACGAGGATTCACGATCCTGAAGACAAGGTTTTCGTTTAATTGCGAATATCTGTTTCGAGGAGTTATTATTGCAGGAAGTTTTGCGAGTCGCTCGACTGTTGGAATTTAGCGTAATCAGTAAACGTTTGGGTGGGGCAGGACAGGAATTATGAAGTAAAATATCTCGGGGATTCCTCGGGTTCTGCAGCTTTCTCCATTGTTGGAATGCAACGTCGATTAATGATAACGCTGATTATTCGGCCCAGTCAAACGACGAATCAGATAAAAGAACTGCAGAAATCTTTTATACTTAATTCTATTATTTTTGGAATTTTTTTTACCTGTGTGAGGAAATAGGCAGTGTAGGGAGTATAGCGATAGAAACTTTCTGACGAATAGCGAATTCTTCATACGGTAGCCATAGAAAGTATTTCCTCACTATCCTTATTTCCCAACGAAGTGATTCTATTTTTATCAGGTTTTATACGCTTCATTTTCATAGTATCAAATTTTTGTGGCTTTATGTAAGTGTAAGCGACGTTGTACGATACGAAATTTAATATTCTCGGATTTACTTAGTTTAAATACTGTAATAAATATGACGTTAAAATTGAGGAGAATTAAAAGTAAACGATTTTAAATAACGAAAGGTATCAGAAATAAGAAAATCTTATATCGATTAATGTTTTATTCAAAGAGTAGAAATGCAAAGCGATTTGAAATTTTTCTATTCACTATTCACTATTTTTTTCCAACAATCTTTGGAGAATATAAATGTCTAGAAATGTTATATGTGATGGATGTAGAGAGTGCTTTTAGCGAAGCGTTATTCGGATGATGATGTCGGGAAGAAAGACGAGTGATGGGTGGTCGCCGCCCCCCACCAAAGGTCACTCGTCGGTGGAAGCTGCCTTCGAGTACCTCTTATACCATGTTTCACCGTAATGAGCAGAGTCCCAATTTCCAGTATGTATTGTATTTAAGAGCCTCGACAGTAAGGAAAATTTCTAAATCTTAAGTAATTGACGGTACATTGCTGGTTCGTACAAATACGTCTAAACAGCTGTTTGAATGGAATAGAATATATGGTAGGGTCACGAGACGTAATATTTTCATTTCCAAGTACATGCATTTCCAAGTATATTCTAAAACTGTTCTGAAATATGTATATTATACATATAAAGACAAAACTCTGTATATTATTAAAAACGAAACGTTAGCTTCCGTAATAAAAATCGAATTACTTTAAGCTTTAAGATTCTTGTTAGAGATTCAAAAAAGTAATAATTTCAAGACGATTGAAATAAATTATATAATTCGATCGTTCACAGTAAATAGATTGCGGGTAACAACAAATAACACTCAGTATTGCACACTTAAGCACTATTTATTATTAGATAAAATCGAATACATACTTATACAAAGATTAATTGAAAAGAGAGGTATTTTGCGCGAATATCGTCTATCTAAATACATATGCTTATGTTTTCTTCCTATTGCATGCATTCTATAAACTATAAAACAAACTATAAACGCTTAGTGAATCTTTTTCTCGATTATACCAGTAGCTTGTATCTATATCTGCATTTTCTTCAATTGCTCACACATATTCAACATCTCATTATGGATTTCCCTTAAATTCAATTTCTCCTCCTTTAAGGGGATCTTTCGTTTTGAATTTTTGCAAATTTTCAACGACTTCTTATACTTTTTCCACAAAATGTCGTCCTTTATAGGCGAATTCTCGGAATCTGACTGCAAATTCATTTCATTTGGCGATGAATTGTCTCCATTCGAATACACATACTGGTCATTCGGCCTTGCATACTGGTCATTCGGAAATGCACACTGGCCATTCGAAAATGCACACTGGCCATTCGGAAGTACACACTGGCCATTCGGTAATACAAATTGGCCATTCGGTGATGCACACTGGCCATTCGGTAATCCAAACTGGCCATTCGGTAATACAAATTGGCCATTCGATAATACAACCTGGCCATTCGGTAATACATACTGGCCATTCGGTAATACAAACTGACCATTCGGTAGTGCGAACTGGCCATTCGGTAATACACACTGGCCATTCGGTAATACAAAGTGGCCATTCGGTAATGCAAAGTGGCCATTTGGTAATGCGAAGTGGCCATTCGGTAATGCGAAGTGGCCATTCGGTAATGCGAAGTGGCCATTCGGTAATGCGAAGTGGCCATTCGGTAATGCGAAGTGGCCATTCGGTAATGCAAATTGACCATTCGGAAATGCAAATTGACCATTCGGAAATACAAACTGACCATTCGAAAATGCGCACTGGCCATTCGGTAATGGATACTGGCCATTCGGTAATGGATACTGGCCATTCGGTAATGGATACTGGCCATTCGGTAATGGATACTGGCCATTCGGAAATGCATGCTGGCAATTCGGAAATGCATGCTGGCCATTCGGAAATGCATGCTGGTCATACGGAAATGCATACTCGCCATTCCCACATAAATACACGCCATTCCACCTCAGACACTGACCATCCGCCCAAATTTTCTCGCCGTTCCACCATACATACTGGCCATCCAACCATACATTCTCTCCGTTACACCATACATATTGACTCTTTATCCACACACAGTGGTTATTCAACCACACAAATTGATCAGTCAACCACACACGCTTTCCATTGCGCCCTTGGTTCTCATCATTCGACCCCGCACACTGGTCATTCGAATTCTCGCCGTTCATCTGTGGACCCTGGTCTTGTGTCTTCGGATTCTCAACATTGGTACAGGCATTCCCGTCGTTCACCTGTAGACTCTGGTCCTGTATCCTCGGATTCTCAACATTGGTACAGGCATTCCCGTCGTTCACCTGTGGACTCTGGTCGTGTATCCTCGGATTCTCAACATTGGTACAGGCATTCCCGCCAGTTGTCTCCGCATCCACATCGTCGGTTGTCGACGAATTTACGTTACTTGTGCTGCAAGGCTCCACGTCTTGTGGAGTCGAAGATGTGACTTCATCATTGATTTCATTGCGTTCAAATGTGTTCTTCGGGTCGCTATTATTCTCTGATTCCTTTTTATCTTCTGGAGCTATATCTGAACAAAGATTTCAGTGATTTTATTGTACATTGTTTACGAACCGACATTTAAACGATGCGGGGTTATTAATGAACAAAGACTTCAATGAAATTATTATAGGATAACTAACATATTAATGACGTGCATCGTCGAATTGAAATAAGAAAAAAATGCGCGATATGAATTTTAGGAATGGTTAATTAAAGTCCATTAATTACCTAATAAACTTATGGTTTGAACGTCTCAATGGATTGACCGAAGCTACTGTTGGTTCATGTGTCAGGGAATATATAGATAGTAACAAATTTTCATAATTAAATACACATAATTGCGAATAAAGTGTGTATGTTTATGCATTTATTCTGCATACATGCTTTTTTTACTGAAGGTATAAAAAAAAATTCCTGAACGCTCGCAGTCTAGTCGTAATACTAACATAACTGTCACGGGGTTTTCTTTGGGAAGAGAAAAAAGTGCAAGAATACCTGCTCGTAGATTCGTTGAAACTCTAGGGACCACCATGTTGTTCTTCACGGATATCGAGGTGCCGTCAGGTTATGAATCATGTAGTGGAGCGCCAGGCAGCTCGTCAGAAAGCACAATATAGCACAGTATAATCTGGCACAATTACTGTTTGTTTGATGACGCGTCTATACAGGTCAGCAGAATGTGGCTTCTTGTTCTTGAAATCGTAGATACTTTCGTAGCCAACAACCCTAGCGGAATTAATTAGCACGCTCACGCCCCCGAATGTCTTCTTCGCAGATTCAATGCTCTCTAATACGTCCTTATCGAACTTCAGCTAAAAAGTTAAAACGTATCATACAATTATTTATTATGAAAACATTACGTATTATTGTTAATTCGGCTTTTCGTTAAAATATGAAAATTTTACAATGTGAAATTTCTATCGGATTACTTGTATTTTGATCCCTTTTACGACTTGTTAATAATTATCTTATTGAGACATTAATACTATATTAGGTTGATCTACATCGAATAAAATTTGAAATCCACCTAGTTTCTCCGATATATAAGTATAAATATAAACTAATTTCCTTCGAATTCAATGTACTTTTTTACCACCGTATTCGCGGGCAAACGCGTTCGCGATATAATGCGTCAACGAAGATCGTAAGTCGTCTCGTCTCGATAAGATAATCGACGCCACGAATCAACCAATCGCCTATTTCAATTAAGATAATAGGGGTGGTTTTGAATGATACTCACACAGAATTCACGATTAAAATATCACTTAACACTGAATTCACAATTAAAATATCACTTGACACTGAGTTCACAATTAAAATACTTCTATTTATTTCCAACAACCTTTGATTACTACGAGTGTCTACGAGTGTTGCGAATGATAAGTGTAAAAGTGTTCAACTGCTGAACAACTTCGTCTTACTGAAGAGTGTATAGTAGTTGTGGCTTCACCGAAAAATTCTTGTAAAGTGAATGTCAGGTAAATGATGTCGAACTACTAATAAGTGTTACCCCCCACCATCGGTCGCTCTTAGGGCGGGGCCTTGGAATAGTGTACAGGGAATTATTCACCTATCCCGTGGTACCCCACTATGTATTTATCACACAACTGAAGGATATCTGCAATATACAAAATCTCTAATTCTTATGGTTTATGAGCAGTAAACGAGTTCCTTTGAATTAGGGTGGGTCCGAGCAAATACGATTCAATGGTTGTTGACTACCGAAGGACGGGTTAGGTTATATGGTGCTGTCAAAGGAAGTAATATTTTCATTGTTAGATGCATTTTCAAGTATATTCTAAGGCTTGTTTTAAATATGTATATTACATATATATACACAAGATTTTCTATACTGTTCAAAACGAAACGGTACCTTTCGTAATAAAAATCGCATTACTTTAAGTTGATTCCTGCTGAAGCTCCAGAAAAGTAATAATTTCAAAACAATTGAAATTAAATTAAATAATTCGATCATTCGCAATAAATAAATTACATTAGACTCCTAAATAACAACAAATACCTCTAAGTTTTCAACAACTAACTATTATTTTATAATAAAGGGATTTATTGTAAATGATATTTATGATATTTATTTTACACGACTGTCCTGCATGTAAATACATATGCTTATGTTTGATTCCCACTGATCGTTTTTCGTAGATTGTACACTTTGAGCAACCTTGTGAATCTCCTTGATAGTACACGTAGCCCATATCTATACGTCTATTCTCGCCTTTAACCAATGGATTTTCGATGCACGCTTGCATCAAATGTGCAACTTCCTCGCAGGTTCTGTGGCGTTTTGGTGTGCGTTTCATTGCGATCAACCGCTTCCTTTCCTCTTTTTCTTATAGAGCTAAATGTGAGCAAGGATTTCAGTGACTCTACGTTATTCACGGGCAGACATTTAACCGTTTATTAATGAACTAAGATTTCAATGAAATTATTATAGAATAACTTATTAATGACGTGCATCATCGAATTGGAATAAAACCAAAATGCGCGATATGAATTGTTTGTATGGTTTATTAAAAGCTATTACTTTCTTGTTAGGAAATGATAAACTCGTAGTTTGAACGGCTCAATGATTGACCCAAACTACTGATGGTTTGTCTCAACATATTGATAGTAACGAATTTCACATCTAAATACATATAATCGTGAATAAACTGTGAATATTTATGCATTTATTCCGCATACATGCTTTTTTTATTGCACTTATAAAAATAAAAATTCCTGAACATTGCATACTAGTCGTAATATTAACACACTTGTGATAGGGCTGTCTATGTAACCAGGATAAATTATGATAACACGTATTCCTTGTGATGCGAGTCTTCTATCTAAAGGGATCGTCAAGCTGGGAACGACGGATTTCGTGGCGCCATAAGCAACTCAACCAGGTGGTGGTTCATAAGCCATCATGCTCGAAAGAACGTACCTGTCCTTTGCTATCAAACCGACCATTGAGCGCATTACGTTAAATAAATCCTACAGGTTAGTTTCGAAAACGCATCTGTACAGGTCAGCGGAGTGTGGCTTCTTGTTTTTGGAATCGTAGATATTTTCGTAGCTCACAATACCAGCAGGATTAATTAGTACGTTCTCGTCGCCGAATTTCGCCTTCGCACATTCGATGCTCTCTAGTACGTCCTTTTCGAGCCTCACCTAAAAAGTGTCATACAATTATTCATTATGGAAATATTACCTATTATCATTAATTCAGAGTTTCGATAAAATATGAAAATTTTACGATGTTAAATTTCTATCAGATTACTTCTATTTTGTTCGTTTTTTTTTTTTTTTTTTTTTTTTTTTTTTTTTTTTTTTTTTTTTTTTCTTCCTGTTAATTATTATCTTATGGAGACTTTGACACGGTTAATGCCATGACCGGCGCATAAAAATTAGAAGAAATACATAATTTGAACAAATGTTAATAGTTATAAATTTTTTATTATTTCCATCGTTATTACAGTAGTGTGACGAAATTAATGCAGAAGAAAATATATAAAAATAGTAAATATATAAAAATATAGATGTATAATATAGATAATAAATATATAAAAATATAGATGTATTGTGTGCACCCCCCACCACTGGCTGTCGATCGTGAGAAAACTTGCTTTTACCTAATGAGTAATACCTCTAAGGGACGTTTCGACTTGAAAGATATATGATGGCTATTAGGGGCTTTGCGTGTAAAGAAGACAATGCTAAATCCTGTAACGGGTCTTTGGAATTATTGCGGATTCGAATTCGTATGACCCAGGTATGGATTATTGTTTACAGTAGGACCAGTGGCATAAGAACATACAACAATTATTTAGCAACGCGAAGAAACAATATGAGATTATTTATAATCGTAAAAAATAAGAGAAGCGAACGAAATTGCTCTATAGCGGAGAGGATGCCGCCGACGCCCTCAGTGAGATAAATTCATTAACATTTTGACTGCCACGCCGAAATCTTTAAACTAAGGACCGTATATCTTATTGGTGGTTACGAATGACCACTGTGGCGCGTTGCTGACAACTGGTAGCGACATATTATAGCAAATCTTCGTTCGTTTTAACAAACCATTCGCATCTGTTATTTCGTTGTAAGCAAAACGTCCAGAACATATTGTTGAAACATGTAGAAGACATTAGTAAATCGCATTCGCTCATTCTATATATAATAGTAAGGTGTGTGCGCACTTCTAACTTCAATTATATGATTATAAAGCTGCATTTACGATTATTTTCTAAGCTGTGTTTATGACAATATTCGTAGAATACCCCTCAAAGATATGAATGCAAACACAGTGTACCGTTAGATGCACGATTTGTTCTCATATTTCTTTTTTTATTGATGTTCTAATAAAAATGTTTAATTGTTCAATGGGGCACATTTTGTTTGAGAATATCTTCTATTTATCGGTTATATTCAAAATGTCCTAACTGTCAACTTTCATACAATTTTTAGAATTGTAAGAATTTTATGAGCTCCGGTCAACAATGACCCCCTGTGGCGTCACGGGAGAAACCGAGGCCGGTCATATATGACCAACGTGGCAGCCAAAGTGTTAATGTTGTTATACAGAGTTATATATCTCTTGTAGGTAATATTTCAACATTACATGTATCGCATAATAAAAAAATCATCGTGACACCACCGCCAAATCTTGTCAAATTGGCGCGGCATTAAACGTGTTAACATTATATCAGGTTGGTCTATATTAAATGAAATTTGAAATCCACCTAGTTTCTTCGATATATAAGTATAAATATAAAGTAATTTCTTTGTTATGTAATATATTTTTTTCGACCGTATTCTCGGAAAGGCGCGTTCGCGATATAACGCGTCGATGACAGTCGTAATTTCTCGTCTCGATACGATAATCGACACCACGAATCAGCTGATCGCCTATTTCGGTTAAAATACTAGGGGTGGTTTGAACGTTATTCATACTGAGTTAATAATTAAAATATCGCTTAACACTGAGTTATCAATTAAAATGCCACTATTTCTTTGCAACAATCTTTGAAAAATATAAATGTTTACGAATATTATGTGTGATAAATGTAGAAAGTATTTTTAGCGAAGCGTTATTCGGTGACGATGATGTCGGGAAGGAAAACGAATGATGGGTTGTCGCCCCCCCCCCCCCCTCCCCAAAGGTCACTCGTCGGCGGTAGCGGCATTCCAGTACCTCTTATACCATGTTTAAACGTAATGAGCAATAACTCTAAGGGTATCCCAATTTTCAGTATGTATTGTATTTAAGGGTACGGTAACAAAAATCTCTAAATCTTAAGTAATTGACGGTACATTGCTGGTTCGTACAAATACGTCTAAACAGCTGTTTGAATGGAATAGAATATATGGTAGGGTCACGAGACGTAATATTTTCATTAGTACATGCATTTCCAAGTATATTCTAAAACTGTTCTGAAATATGTATATTATACATATAAAGACAAAACTCTGTATATTATTAAAAACGAAACGTTATCTTCCGTAATAAAAATCGAATTACTTTAAGCTTTAAGATTCTTGTTAGAGATTCAAAAAAGTAATAATTTCAAAACGATTGAAATAAATTATTGAAATAAACAATTCGATCGTTCACAGTAAATAGATTGCGGGTAACAACAAATAACACTCAGTATTGCACACTTAAGCACTTTTTATTATTAGATAATATCGAATACATACTTATACAAAGATTAATTGAAAACAGAGATACTTATTTTACACGACTATACTTTATGTACACATCTATGCTTACATTTTGTTCCCACTGTATGCCATCATACATTCAAAACTATAACTGCTTAGCGAATTTTTTTTCTCGATTGTACGTGTAGCTTATATCTAAAATTGTATTCTCGCCATTTGACCACGGATATTCGCTATTTGAAAGCGGATTCTCGTCATCTGGACCATGGATTCTTGACATGTAACAACGGATTTTTGTCATTTATCAAAGATTTCTCGTCATTTGTCTAAGAGTCGTTAATTATCGCAAAAATCGCGCCATTTATAGACGTTCTGGAGATGTGTCTACGTATTCCTGAAATTTGTGTCCAAATTCTCCCCATTTGACCACGATTTGTACTGATTCCATGGATACATGCTGTGAATGGGTGGATACTCGTCGTTGATAAACGAACTCACGTCGTTAATATACGAATTCTCGTCATTGACGTACAAATTTTCGTTGTTGACATTCGAATTCTTGAGGTTGATATACCAATTCTTGTCGTCCATACACCAATTCTTTTCATCGATATAGCATTTCTCATTGTTGATATACCAATTCCTCTTCTTGATATACCAATTCTTATTGTTGATATACGAATTCTTCTTGTTGATATACGAATTCTCCTTGTTGATATACGAATTCCCCTTGTTGATATACGAATTCCCCTTGTTGACATACGAATTCTCCTTGTTGACATACGAATTCTTGTGCTCGATATACGAAGTCTTCTTGTTGATATACAAATTCTCGTAGTTTTTCCGCGCTTTCTCGTCGTTCATCCACGAATTCAGATTCTTTGTCCAGGCATTCACGCCAGTTGTCCACGCACTCTCGCCAGTTGTCTTTGAATTTACGTCTGTTATCGAGGAATCCTGGTAGTGCGATGGAATTCAATGAGCGACATCGTCGCTGGTTTCGTGGCATTTTGATTTGCCTCTCATGGTGTTCCACCGATCTACTTTCTTTTTCTCCTCTGGAGCTACATGTGAACAAAAATTTCAATGATTTTATTCCATATTATTTACAAACAGATATTAAAACGATGACGGTTAATTAATGAACAAAGACTCCAATGAAATTATTATAGGATAACATATTAATGACGTGCATCATCGAATTGAAATAATACAAAAATGAGCGATATGAATTTTATGAATGATTTATTAAAAGCCATTACTTTCTTGTTAGAGAATGATAAACTCGTACTTTGAAAGACTCAATGATTGACCCAGACTACTGATGGTTCGTGGCAACATGTTGATAGCAACAAATTTACATCTAAATAGACATAATCGTGAATAGACTGTGAATGCTTATGCATTTATTCTGCATAAATGCTTTTTTTATTGCAGGTATGAAAATAAAAATTCCTGAACTTTCGCAGTCTAGTCGTAATACTGATATAACTGTCACAGGTTTTCTTTGGAAAGAAAAAGAAGTGCAAGAATACCTGCTCGTAGATCCGTTGAAACTGTAGGGACCAACATGCTGTTCTCCACGGGTACCGGGGTGCAAACAGGATCTGAATCAGGTATTGCAGCGCGACGCATCATGTAAGAAATGTCTGGCACGATTACTGTTTGTTTATCAAAATCCAGAACGTTCAATAAACTCCACACGTTAGTTTCGAAAACGCGTCTATACAGGTCAGCAGAACGTGACTTCTTATTCTTGAAATCGTAGATACTTTCGTAGCCAACAACCCTAGCGGAATTAATTAGCACGCTCACACCCCCGAATTTCTTCTTCGCAGATTCAATGCTCTCTAATACGTCCTTGTAGAACTTCGCCTAAAAAGTAAAAACGTATCATACAATTATTTATTATGAAAACATTACGTATTATTGTTAATTCGGCTTTTCGTTAATAAATATAAACTAATTTCCTTCTTAATCAATGTACTTTTTTTCGACCGAATTCGCGGGCAAACGCGTTCGCGATATAATGCGTCAACGAAGATCGTAAGTCGTCTCGTCTCGATAAGATAATCGACGCCACGAATCAACCAATCGCCTATTTCAATTCAGATAATAAGGCTGCTTTCAATGATACTCATGCAGAATTAACAATTAAAATATCGTTTTACATTGAGTTAACAATCGAAATATCAAAACCGAGTTAACAATTAAAATATCACTTGACACTGAGTTAACAATTAAAATATAACTTGACACTGATATAACAATTAAAATATCACTTGACACTGAGTTAACAAATAAAATATAACTCGACACTGAGTTAACAATTAAAATACTTCTATTCATTTCCTACAACTTTTGATTACTATGAGTGTCTACGAGTGTTGCGAATGATAAGTGTAAAAGTATTCAACTGCTGAACAACTTCGTCTTACTGAAGAGCGTATAATAGTTGTGGCTTCATCGAAAAATTCTTGTAATGTGAATGTCAGGTAAATGATGTCGAACTACTAACAAGTGCTATCCCCCACAGTCGGTCGCTTTTAGAGTGGAGGCTTGGAATACTGTACAGGGAAAAATTCACCTAGCCCGTGGTGCACCGCAATGTAAATTTTAGGCATGTATCGCACAAATTAAGGATATCTGCAATATTCAAAATCTCTAATTTTTATGATTTATGAGCAGTAAACGAGTTCCTTTGAATTAGGGTGCGTCCGAGCAAATACGATTCAATAGTTGTTGACTATCTCGGCCGAATTAGGACGGATTAGGTTATATAGTGCTGTCAAAGGAAGTAATATTTTCATTGTTGGATGCATTTTCAAGTATATTCTAAGGCTTGTTTTAAATATGTATATTACATATATATACACAAGATTTTCTATACTGTTCAAAACGAAACGATACCTTTCGTAATAAAAATCGCATTACTTTAAGTTTTCTGCTGAAGCTCCAGAAAAGTAATAATATCGAAACAATTGAAATTAAATTAAATAATTCGATCATTCGCAGTAAATAAATTACATTAGACTCCTAAATAACAACAAATACCTCTAAGTATTCAACAACTAACTATTATTTTATAATAAAGGGATTTATTGTAAATGATATTTATGATATTTATTTTACACGACTGTCCTGCATGTAAATACATATGCTTATGTTTGATTCCCACTGATCGTTTTTCGTAGATTGTACACTTTGAGCAACCTTGTGAATCTCCTTGATAGTACACGTAGCCCATATCTATACGTCTATTCTCGCCTTTAACCAATGGATTTTCGATGCACGCTTACATCAAATGAGCAACTTCCTCGCAGGTTCTGTGGCGTTTTGGTGTGAGTTTCTTTGCCATCCATCGCTTCCTTTCCTCTTATTCTTATAGAGCTAAATGTGAGCAAGGATTTCAGTGATTCTATGTTATTTACAGGCAAACATTTATGAATGCAAATACAGTACACCGTTAGATAAACGATTTCTTCTGATTTTTCTTTTTTCTTTTTATTGATGTTCTAATAAAAATGTTTAATTGTTCAATGGGGCACATTTTGTTTGAGAATATCTTCTATTTATCGGTTATATTCAAAATGTCCTAACTGTCAACTTTCATACAATTTTTAGAATTGTAAGAATTTTATGAGCTCCGGTCAACAATGACCCCCTGTGGCGTCGCGGGAGAAACCGAGGCCGGTCATATATGACCAACGTGGCAGTCAAAGTGTTAATGATGATTATACAGAGTTATATATCTCTTGTAGGTAATATTTCAACATTATATGTATCGCATAATAAAAAATTCATCGTGACACCACCGCCAAATCTTGTCAAATTGACGTGGCATTAAACGTGTTAACATTATATCAAGTTGGTCTATATTAAATGAAATTTGAAATCCACCTAGTTTCTTCGATATATAAGTATAAATATAAGGTAATTTCTTTGTTATGTAATATATTTTTTTCGACCGTATTCTCGGAAAGGCGCGTTCGCGATATAACGCGTCGATGATAGTCGTAATTTCTCGTCTCGATACGATAATCGACACCACGAATTAGCTGATCGCCTATTTCGGTTAAAATACTAGGGGTGGTTTGAACGTTATTCATACTGAGTTGATAATTAAAATATCGCTTAACACTGAGTTATCAATTAAAATACCACTATTTCTTTGCAACAATCTTTGAAAAATATAAATGTTTACGAATGTTATGTGTGATAAATGTAGAAAGTATTTTTAGCGAAGCGTTATTCGGTGACGATGATGTCGGGAAGGAAAACGAGTGATGGGTTGTCGCCCCCCCCCCCCAAAGGTCACTCGTCGGCGGTAGCGGCATTCCAGTACCTCTTATACCATGTCTAAACGTAATGAGCAATAACTCTAAGGGGTATCCCAATTTTCAGTATGTATTGTATTTAAGGGCCTCGACAGTAAGAAAAATTTCTAAATCTTAAGTAATTGACGGTACATTGCTGGTTCGTACAAATACGTCTAAACAGCTGTTTGAATGGAATAGAATATATGGTAGGGTCACGAGACGTAATATTTTCATTAGTACATGCATTTCCAAGTATATTCTAAAACTGTTCTGAAATATGTATATTATACATATAAAGACAAAACTCTGTATATTATTAAAAACGAAACGTTATCTTCCGTAATAAAAATCGAATTACTTTAAGCTTTAAGATTCTTGTTAGAGATTCAAAAAAGTAATAATTTCAAAACGATTGAAATAAATTATTGAAATAAACAATTCGATCGTTCACAGTAAATAGATTGCGGGTAACAACAAATAACACTCAGTATTGCACACTTAAGCACTTTTTATTATTAGATAATATCGAATACATACTTATATAAAGATTAATTGAAAACAGAGATACTTATTTTACACGACTATACTTTATGTACACATCTATGCTTACATTTTGTTCCCACTGTATGCCATCATACATTCAAAACTATAACTGCTTAGCGAATTTTTTTTCTCGATTGTACGTGTAGCTTATATCTAAAATTGTATTCTCGCCATTTGACCACGGATATTCGCTATTTGAAAGCGGATTCTCGTCATCTGGACCATGGATTCTTGACATGTAACAACGGATTTTTGTCATTTATCAAAGATTTCTCGTCATTTGTCTAAGAGTCGTTAATTATCGCAAAAATCGCGCCATTTATAGACGTTCTGGAGATGTGTCTACGTATTCCTGAAATTTGTGTCCAAATTCTCCCCATTTGACCACGATTTGTACTGATTCCATGGATACATGCTGTGAATGGGTGGATACTCGTCGTTGATAAACGAACTCACGTCGTTAATATACGAATTCTCGTCATTGACGTACAAATTTTCGTTGTTGACATTCGAATTCTTGAGGTTGATATACCAATTCTTGTCGTCCATACACCAATTCTTTTCATCGATATAGCATTTCTCATTGTTGATATACCAATTCCTCTTCTTGATATACCAATTCTTATTGTTGATATACGAATTCTTCTTGTTGATATACGAATTCTCCTTGTTGATATACGAATTCCCCTTGTTGATATACGAATTCCCCTTGTTGACATACGAATTCTCCTTGTTGACATACGAATTCTTGTGCTTGATATACGAAGTCTTCTTGTTGATATACAAATTCTCGTAGTTTTTCCGCGCTTTCTCGTCGTTCATCCACGAATTCAGATTCTTTGTCCAGGCATTCACGCCAGTTGTCCATGCACTCTTACCAGTTGTCCACGAATTTATGTCCGTTATCGAGGAATCCTGGTAGTGCGATGGAATCCAATGAGCGACATCGTCGCTGGTTTCGTGGCATTTTGATTTGCCTCTCGTGGAGTTCCACCGATCTACGTTCTTTTTCTCCTCTGGAGCTACATGTGAACAAAAATTTCAGTGATTTTATTCTACATTATTTACAAACAGACATTAAAAGGATGACGGTTAATTAATGAATAAATACTGCAATGAAATTATTATAGGGTAACTTATTAATGACGTGCATCATCGAATTAAAATAAAACCGAAATGAGCGATATGAATTTTATGAATGATTTATTAAATCCATTATTTTCTTGTTAGAGAATGATAAACTCGTAGTTTGAACGACTCAATGATTGACCTAGACTACTGATGGTTTGTGCCAACATGTTGATTGGAACAAATTTACATCTAAATACACATAACCGTGAATAGACTGAATGTTTATGCATTTGTTCTGCATAAATGCTTTTTTTTTCATTGCAGGTATAAAAATAAAAATTCCTAAACGTTTGAACTCTAGTCGTAATACTAATATAACAGTCACGGATTTTTCTTTGGGAAGAGAAAAAAGTGCAAGAATACCTGCTCGTAGATCCTTTGACGATATAGGGATCACCACGGCTTTCCAGATGCCATCAGAATCTGGTTCAGGTAGTGGAGAGTCAGGCATCGTGACCAAAAGAACTGGTTTGATTACTATTTGTTTACTCAAATCTGGATCGTTCAATAAACTCGACATGTCTGTTTCGAAAACGCCTCTATACTGGTCAGCAGAATGTGGCTTCTTGTTCTTGAAATCGTAGATACTTTCGTTGCCAGCAGCCATAGGGTAATTAATTAGCACGCTCGTGGCCCCGAATTCCTTCTTCGCAGATTCAATGCGCTCTAATAGGTCCATGTCGAATTTCACCTAAAAAGTTAAAACGTATCATACAATTATTTATTATGAAAACATTACGTATTATTGTTAATTCGGCTTTTCGTTAAAATATGAAAATTTTACAATGTGAAATTTCTATCGGATTACTTGTATTTTGATCCCTTTTACGACTTGTTAATAATTATCTTATTGAGACATTAATACTATATTAGGTTTATATAAGTATAAATATAAACTAATTTCCTTCGAATTCAATGTACTTTTTTACCACCGTATTCGCGGGCAAACGCGTTCGCGATATAATGCGTCAACGAAGATCGTAAGTCGTCTCGTCTCGATAAGATAATCGACGCCACGAATCAACCAATCGCCTATTTCAATTAAGATAATAGGGGTGGTTTTGAATGATACTCACACAGAATTCACGATTAAAATATCACTTGACACTGAGTTCACAATTAAAATACTTCTATTTATTTCCAACAACCTTTGATTACTACGAGTGTCTACGAGTGTTGCGAATGATAAGTGTAAAAGTATTCAACTGCTGAACAACTTCGTCTTACTGAAGAGCGTATAATAGTTGTGGCTTCACCGAAAAATTCTTGTAATGTGAATGTCAGGTAAATGATATCGAACTACTAATAAGTGTTACCCCCCACCATCGGTCGCTCTTAGGGTGAGGCCATGGAATAGTGTACAGGGAATTATTCACCTATTCCGTGGTGCCCCACTATGTATTTATCACACAACTGAAGGATATCTGCAATATACAAAATCTCTAATTCTTATGGTTTATGAGCAGTAAACGAGTTCCTTTGAATTAGGGCGGGTCCGAGCAAATACGATTCAATGGTTGTTGACTACCGAAGGACGGGTTAGATTATATGGTGCTATCAAAGGAAGTTTCAATATTTTCTATGTTGGATGCATTTTCTAGTATATTCTAAGGCTTGTTTTAAATATGTATATTACATATATATACACAAGATTTTTTATACTGTTCAAAACGAAACGGTACCTTTCGTAATAAAAATCGCATTACTTTAAGTTGATTCCTGCTGAAGCTCCAGAAAAGTAATCATTCGCAGTAAATAAATTACATTAGACTCCTAAATAACAACAAATACCTCTAAGTATTCAACAACTAACTATTATTTTATAATAAAGGGATTTATTGTAAATGATATTTATGATATTTATTTTACACGACTGTCCTGCATGTAAATACATATGCTTACGTTTGATTCCCACTGATCGTTTTTCGTAGATTGTACACTTTGAGCAACCTTGTGAATCTCCTTGATAGCACACGTAGCCCATATCTATACGTCTATTCTCTCCTTTAACCAGTGGATTTTCGATGCACGCTTGCATCAAATGTGCAACTTCCTCGCAGGTTCTGTGGCGTTTTGGTGTGCGTTTTATTGCGATCAACCGCTTCCCTTCCTCTTTTTCTTATAGAGCTAAATGTGAGCAAGGATTTCAGTGACTCTACGTTATTCACGGGCAGACATTTAACCGTTTATTAATGAACTAAGATTTCAATGAAATTATTATAGAATAACTTATTAATGACGTGCATCATAGAATTGATATAAAACCAAAATGCGCTATGTGAATTTTTTGTATGGTTTATTAAATGCCATTTGGTTTATTAAAAGCCATTACTTTCTTGTTAGAGAATGATAAACTCGTACTTTGAACGACTCAATGATGGACCTAGACTACTGATGGTTTGTTTCAACATATTGATAGTAACGAATTTCACATTTAAATACACATAATCGTGAATAAACTGTGAATATTTATGCATTTAGTCCGCATACATGCTTTTTTTTATTGCACTTATAAAAATAAAAAATTCCTGAACATTGCATACTAGTCGTAATACTAACACACCTGTCATGTATCCAGGGCTGTCTATGTAACCAGGACGAATTATAACACGTATTCCTTGCGATGCGAATCCTTTAGCTAAAGGGATCGTCAAGCCGAAAACCACGGATTTCGTGGCGCCATAAGCAACTCAACCAGGTGGTGGTTCATAAGCCATCGTGCTCGAAAGAACGTACTCGTCCTTTGCTATCAAACCGACCATTGAACGCATTACGTTAAATAAATCCCACAGGTTAGTTTCGAAAACGCATCTGTACTGGTCAGCGGAGTGTGGCTTCTTGTTTTTGGAATCGTAGATATTTTCGTAGCTCACAATACCAGCAGGATTAATTAGTACGTTCTCGTCGCCGAATTTCGCCTTCGCACATTCGATGCTCTCTAGTACGTCCTTTTCGAGCCTCACCTAAAAAGTGTCATACAATTATTCATTATGGAAATATTACCTATTATCATTAATTCAGAGTTTCGATAAAATATGAAAATTTTACGATGTTAAATTTCTATCAGATTACTTCTATTTTGTTCGTTTTTTTTTTTTTTTTTTTTTTTTTGTCCTGTTAATTATTATCTTATGGAGACTTTGACACGGTTAATGCCATGACCGGCGCATCAAAATTAGAAGAAATACATAATTTGAACAAATGTCAATAGTTAGAAATTTTTTATTATTTCAATCGTTATTACAATAGT
The DNA here is from genome assembly GCF_910591885.1 of Bombus terrestris. NCBI lineage: Eukaryota > Metazoa > Arthropoda > Insecta > Hymenoptera > Apidae > Bombus > Bombus terrestris. Next base: position 3,361,747 of record NC_063279.1, on the reverse strand, counting down.
GTGACGAAATTAATGCAGTATAAAATATAAAAAAATAGTTTTATTTATACATCTATAGATCTATTACGTGCTCCTTCCTTCCCCCGCCAATGGCTGTCGAAGATGGGAAAATTCGGTTTTACCTGAATGAGGCATGACCCCAACAAACGTTTCGACCTGAAATGTATATGACGGCAATTAAGGGTTTGGAATTATTGCGGGTCCGAACTGGTGTGCGCTAAATATAGATTATCGTTTATGGTAGAATCCGGAATGTAAAAACATAGAACAATTAGTTAGCTACGCGAAGAATCAATTCTGAGATTATTCATAATCGTCAAAAATAAGTGAATCGAGCCAAATTGCACGCCGAAATCACATGCTTCGCGCAGGACGCCACTAGATTATTTTTATTATTTAAAACATATAATGGCAAAATAGTAATAAATCGACGATGTAAGACAACATTCTTCCCCGTTTATCTTATTGATGGTCACAGGTGACCAGCGTGGCTCCTTGCTAACAGTTGATAGCGATATATTATAACAAGGCTTCGTTTATTTCAACAAACTATTCGTATTCGTTATTTCGTCGTAATCAAAACGTGCAGAACATATTGTTGAAACGTATTGAAGATATTAGTAAACGGTATTTGCTCATTCTATATATAATAGTAAGGTATGTTCATGTTTCTAACTTCAATTATATGATTATAATGCAGCATTTGCGATTATTTTCTAAGCTGTCTTTATAATAATATTCGTAGATTACCCCTCAAAGATATACAAGATATGTTAGATGCAAGATTTGTTCTCATTTTTTTTATTGATCTTCTAATGAAAATGTTTAATTGTTAAATGGAGAATTTTTTATTTCAAAGTATCTTCTATTTATCGGTTATATTCAGAATGCCGTAACTGGCAATTTTCGTACAATTTTTACGATTGTAAGAAGGTCAAGCTCTCCGGTCACCGATGATCACCGTGGCGTCACAGGAGAAACCGTTTTTTTTTTTTTATCTCTGTTTATTTGTTCCAGGTTATTTACATATTTTTTTACATCATTTTTTTTTCCAGAATAAACGCTGAATTCTAATTGTAGGGTGGTACAGGCAAGAGTACCGATACGCGGCGGTACGACGTAGCCATGCATTATTACATTCTTTTCTCTTTTTTTTTTTTGAGATTATTTATGTTAAATAAAATAAAATTAAGCCGCTGTTGCGCTGTGCTTATGTACGATATTTTAATTTATGTCCTGAAAGCCTGGGCGCAAAAACAGGACAGTTCGCTAGCCTATTAGGGAGGGGCTGGGAGGGGATGGACTGGGAGGGGTGGGGAGGGGTGTTCTGTGGGATTAGTATAATATTTGTTTATCTATTTACATATTTACATTTTTACACTTTGATTCGGTGAGCGTTGCCGTTCTGTGGCTCTTTATCTTGTTGTTTTTGTTGAGAATTCCGTATCCACCAATATTTTTTTGTGTTTTTTCTGTGTTTGTCTTCTGTATCCTTTTGGGGGAGGGCCATGTTGTATCTCCACCTAGTGTCTGCCGTGCGGCCATCTAGGTTTTCCTCGTATTGAATAGATTTCATTCCTATTTTCCTTTGCATATGATAAATTATGGGTATGTTGTTTTGGTCTTGGAGATAGTTTCTTTCGTCTAGGTATAGAAAGGCTTCGGGGGACAGGAGAAACCGTGGCCGGTCATATATGACCAACGTGGCAGTCAAAGTGTTAATGAATCCTATATAGAACAAATGCTATTTACTTCCCATTACACGATTAACATCTTTGTTTCCTTGAAACATTTTTTCCATTCAGTAGCTAGAATATATTCGAACTTCTTCGAAAAATGGAAAAACGACGAAAACCAATTTTCGACTCGACTGCAATACCTTGTATGGCTCGGAAAAAAATTATTGGTTATTTTTTGGATGGTACAATAAGAGAGCGAGGTTGAGTCTAGTGAGCGTCAAACGAGAACGTATCGTGACAGGAAGGGAACTGGTCCAACGTGATGCGAATATATGAATTTTTTATCTCATTTTAACAAAACCACCCCTGTAACCCAGTCCCGTGAACGTCATTCGCGCTGTATTAAACTAAACTGTGTTAAACTTTTCGGACTGCACGAATGTTATTGGTGACAAATGTCCTCGAAAATCGTTCTCGTAATATCGAATTACTGATACCGAACATTGTCCTGAAATGTTACTCGATTTAGCATAATCGTGATTGAACTAATATATGGGAGCAATATAACTAATCGAATATCCCATCAATTATAAATATACTTTGACGGTTTATTTATTGCGAAAACTCGATTAGGTGGCGAATATAGCTCTTTGACACCGTTTGAATTATTACAATCGCTTTTATCGAATGCTTTTTCGAAACGTATTTTCATATTTTCCTAATGATACGTTAATAAAATGTAACTCTAGTCTAGTCTAGTCTAGTCTCAAGTCGTGAAACGGTTGAGTGATATTTATTATTTGTTTTGTCGATGTTGATTCCGCTGTTTTCTTTAGTTTGATTTCATGTCAAATCGAACGAAACAGAATTAGAATTTCATTTCGTAGTTTCCTTAATTAATCAATCGCCGATTAATTGCCCCTCGATGATACAACACTTTCGGCGGAGGATTCATTCAGCGATCTCGTACGTGAGTGTAGCGTACAATAAATGCCATAAAAGTGATAGTTAGGATGAAGAATAAGAGAAATCGAAGGACGAGATTTTCGCGAGGGAACACGGACGTTGAATTTTTATCTTCTTCAAGAATTATAAAACAATCTAGGCGCACGAGCGACGAGATAATAGCGCGCAAAGCTAGCGTGGCCATTTTTTAAATTCATTAATTTTTTGTAAATTACGATGTTGTTTCTGCTAATTGTGACTTTAGCCCGGAAAAATTATGCGTGCAGGCGCTCGCAACGAAAAGCCATTGTAACGTTTCGCAGGGTTCAAGAGCGGAAAGAAGAATAAGGCCGCATAAAGAACGCTTCTGAAAGGGAGGAAAAGGGGAATAGGAGGAGGAAAACAGTTAAAAACGGGACGGAGGAAAGAAGAATGAGCGAGCAAGTGAGGTTAAGTTAATTAATCCAATTAAAAACGTAAGTGTTGAAAACAGATACATAGAGATCTGTCCGTTTTTTCCATCGTTTTCTCACGTATCTGGCTCAGGGAAAATATTATCGAGCTTGAAGAATGAAATTTTAACGAATTCTTCGTACTGGAAAAAGAATTTCTTTCGATACTTCGTTTTTTGTTCATGCACTTCTAGAACGATGGTCTGCTAAACATATTGTTTATTTTAATATCTTCTATCTAATTCTGAAGCTACGATATTCATATCTACATCTTATCTTAAATATGAAAATATCGTTACATTAAATTTCATGTGAATTCGTTTGAAAATTTTACGATACACAAATCTTCACGAATAAAAGTAGCTTTGTAGTTCAAAATTAAAAACGTGGTTTTTCTTCCATCGAAAATGTTACTGAATTAGTAGGAGGGATGAAATTGTCGTGACAGTATTTAGAATTAAATAAAAAACAGCGAGTATGAATTACGGACAAGCGAGAAGAAATCAAGAAACGACGGACATCACTGACCAAAGATTGATAAAGATGGACTGGACGAAGACAAATAAAAACGCTTGAAAACGGATAATTAAGCAAAGGATACAGGTAAAAGTAAGAGAAGATGATGTATAAAGTTTGGTATATAGATATAATAAGCATGTAAATAACGAGACAAAAAAGGAATGGACGAAGAAAATGAAATGTACGGAGATACAATTTCGCGTAGACACTTTAAGAGCTGGTTAAAGAAAACTAATATCGTTTTGCGTCACCCTTTTTGTAGTAGTTACAAGTATCGAGGCGAATATTAATTTTAATCTCAATAATAATTCCATCGAATAATCTGGAGATTGATTCGAACTTCGATTAAAACGTTATATGAATTGCATTATATACAAACACAGCCCATATGAAATTTCCATAGAAATACCTATTTTGGATCATTAAAAAATCAGCTTTCATTCTGTAGCATCGCATCGACGCGTTGTAGAGTTTTAAACGACTGCAGTTTCAAACAGAATCGCGCCGACACGCCTCGTTCCTCCGAAACGTAAGCGAAAGCCATTATCTCGATATTTGTTAGGAATGGCTTATGAAATATTATAAGTCACCGACAGCTGCAGATGCAACATTTGCATGGCGTGCATATGGACGACGGCCTCATTTGGAAATAGGCAAATGGCCGTTTAGTCGACCGGTTACGTTCGTCGAATTGCTACATTTTAACGCTCATTGATCAGTCGCATTAATTGGAATTTAACGGACCCCGCGGTTAAATACTCGATGCCACTGGTTCAAATGTTCTTAACCACGGAATGTCTGCTGCCACGAGAAGATAAAAGCTACGATCAGGCCAAAAGATGATGGAAACAGCGACTCGGTGAAACGAGTTCCAGTCTGACTTCACAGCCCACGCGATTTCGTGCCATTTTTCACTCGCCGCGCATTAATCGAATTTCACGTTCCTATGGAATTTTGAATTATTACGTATTCCCGTAACATACGAAATTCTCTCCGATAATTAATGGTAATTAATTGTTACGCTATTAAGGAAAAAATACATTGTCGTTTGTCCGAATTTTCGGTAAACGTTACCTATTCGATCTCGCGATTATTATTTATTTCACTTGAATTTTCAATCGAAAGAGAATAATAAAAAATAACACGTGGAATAACCGTTAAAGCGCGTTATATAGAAAAGTTTAATAATCGAACCTCTCAAACCACTAAACTGGTCAATCGCTTTATCAATTTCAAAGAAATGCACGATTTATCTATCGTGAATTCCTACCGAGATTCGAAATAATCTATTTTGTTCATTCTATGTATCGCAATGGATAGGTAATAAAAGCGCAATGGAAGTCATAAAGTCGCGTACTCTTTGACAAGAAATTCTTAATATTTGACCGAACCTTGGAAACGATTGATATTGATCTCAGCGCGTTCGTACGTTGATTCCTTCCCCGTTGTCTGTTTTAATATAGCAAACAGTCTTATTATTCGCGCACAGGACGGAAGACGTTCTTCGGCAAACATCGCTGACGAAATGCTACTTTGATCGGAGCGTTTCTACACTTTTCTTCCGACGGAGGGCTTTTTTTTCGTTTTTCTTTCAAATAGAAATGAGATTCGGAGAGAAATATAAGCTTTTTAAAGCTTTTATATTAAATACAGTAACGTTACGGGAACGTTGTACAGCACGTTTCGTTTATACGTAAAAGTAAATAAAAAGGAAAGATGAAATTTTTTCGTTCGAAGTCCCGTTTTCAAGAAAATTAAATTTGAATATTTGCGAAGTGCACGTATAGTTGACTAGTTGCTTATTAAATATTGTTGATAGAACTAAATAGAACGTTATGCTACAAGCAATGAGGAAAATGTAAAATAATATTTTTTCGCTTGGGGTTTCGTTTTCGAGAAAATCGGATTTGAAATAGGAATCGTCGACAGCCACACTGTGAACGCGTTCGGTCGAAAGTTAGCCGACTGTATGCATACACGTGTACTCGATGAATTTTCAAACTCGATTTTCTCGAAAACTAAGCCTGAAAAAAAATTTTTATTTCTTCTTTTTCCGATTCACTTTTGCTTGCAAAATAACCCGTTCAGTCGTACCACCCACAGCGCATGTGTACCTTACAACACTTTAATTTCAATTATTTGAAAAACGAGGTCTCAAACTAATAGAATTTCATATTCTCTTTTTCTATTTACTTTTCTTATGACCTTTTAAATTTAGTTTTTTCAATAAACACGCCACAAACTACGAACTTTTATTTCCTCTTTTTCCACTATATTTTTATCTTTATTAACTTGTAAATATCCCATTCAATTTCAGCACCTATTCTAAAATAAACTATATACTTCTAATAATAATTTTTTTTTACCGATGATGTCACGATAATCTTGGTAATTTGGAGTGACATCGTTTCTCAGCCTTTGCTAGTAAACCTGCAATGCGTGTATTTCTTTTCGAATAGGACAGACTCTCACGTTCCTACTCAGTATAGTCTTGTATTATTAATTCCTTATTAGTTATTCCATTAGTCGAATCTCATTTATTCATTTTCATCGTAATCTGCTTTAATGTTGTTTCAATAAAACAGCTTACTTACCATTTCCTCGTTCGATTCATACGCGGATTATTAGGGTTTGTACTATCTTATTTTATACCTGACGCACGGTATATATGTACTGTCGATTGATATTTCCTTCGATTTTTCTCGATCGCTTTTCGATTATTTCAAACAATTCTCAATCTCCTAGTCACTTGGAAAATTCATTTTTTCGCAATACGATAATTCTTAGCCTTGCCGCTGTGAACTTCGATTTTACGAGAAAATAATTTACAGTCTCGTCGATCTCAACTTTCGTTTCACGTAAAAACACTTCCTATCTTTTCTACTCTGAGGAGTCGCGATTTCGCAAAAAAAAAAAAAAAAAAAATAATTTTCGTCTTCGCCACTCTGCTATCCCAGTTCGTAGCAAGAAGAAAGGCAAAGCTAGAACGTTGCCCCTTTAAAAACTGACAGACCTTGCTGAATGATCGCGCGAACAGGTTTATCTTGGGTTGCAACTGTTGCAAGTTTGAACAGAATTTTTTTCATTCGTCGCGCGGCCCAGCCTCTTTATTTCTATACGAACAAGCGGCAGCATCAGTATTCGACCTGTTATTGAGGTCACATGTAAATATGACTCCGAGATTGAAACCGAATATCTCGGGGTTTTTCCGCAGTACGCTCGCGCCGTTACGTGAATAATAAATTCAACCGCGGTAGCCAAGAAATTCTGGGCTTCTTTATTCCTCCAGATCCCCTGGCGTTCTTTGTTTAAACTGCAATTTTGTTCCGGCACAACAGTCGCTTCGGGCCAAAGAACGCAAAAGATTCCATCTTCGTTCCTAACATTCCTCGCGCATTCGACGTATTACTATGAATTGCTTATGTACGTATTACTATGTATCTTACCGAATGGTTTGTTAATGTTTTCCTGCTCGTTGAGCTTCGATTGCCATTTGATTTCACGCGGAGACTCGCCACTCTTATTTTGCAAAATTTCCGAACAGATCAAGGGGAGGAAGTTTCGGAACGATTTGCCTTGAGATTGAGACAAATTTAAATATTATGGAAATTTTAAAGATTACGGGCATGTTGACGATTTCGCAACCAAAGAAGATCTCGATCGTATTGAAATTTGGGGGAATTTTTTCCATCTAAGTAAAGCGGGTCTTTTGAGTCTCGGTTTTCTATCAACAAATTCGATAAACCCTGAGACACTTGCGAGTGTCTCTGCCGCGGAGGGATGAAATTCTCAAAGCTGAGATCTCGCCTCTGTCATCGCAAGTTTCTCTACGGAGTGTTCATTTGAAAAAGGCTGATTATAGAGGCTTTGTGAATCTCGAACCAACGTATCCTCAAACAGAATTACAGAAGCACGACATTTTTGAAACCCAGGGAAATTCCACGATGTTCAAACTTTGCTTTGCAATATTTATGTAAAACTAGCTACTGTACGCGCCGTATTGCTGGGGTAATATAATTATTCTATGTAGATAATAATAGCCCAGATTCATTTGTAAGTAAAGAAAACTTGTTTTTATATATATGATCGAAATATTAAAGTAATAAAATAAGTAACACAAATGAGCAACGCCATTGCACGTGACGGTAAATCAAAATAAATGAAATTAAACTAAAAGTCATCGATCATCGATGTTCGCCTGGTTGGAACCTGGAAACTATTACAGATATCCTGACTACGATTCCGCTATTTACGATGGTCAAATGGAACATGCACATTTGAAGTTTGTGGAGACTTGGAGATAAGGATAGATAAGGACGCGAACGTACAGCGTGAAAATATACCTAAAAACTGGCAATTTTTTAATCATACGAGTGAAAGGAAAATAAACAGCCTATGTTCTAATCCGGCATTTGTATTATACTTATGCCAATTTTTAAGTAAATCTGTTCCGTAGTTGAGGCCTGATCGAATGATAGACACGCGTTTCATTTTTATATATCAACGTGATTATCAAATACAAATGTCTTGCGAAAAACATTACGAAATTACCAGTTTGTCTAATTATAGACTAAAACTATTATTCTCATATAGAATTAACATAGACTTTTAGCTTTAGTTTTAATTTAATTTTAATTCGCGAAATTTTATCACAGATGTACTTCGAACTTCGATACGAATGTTTTATCTTTCTTATGGTTCTATGTTTGCCTGTTATGTTTTTCCTTTGTTTTTCGCTACACTCTGTAATTTATGTAGACATTCATGCATACTAGGAGCTGAATAGAGGACAGGAAAGTGAAAAGTAATAGGACCGACGAGATATTGCGCGCAGTACAGACCAGAGGGTGATACGAGTACGATGTGCAGAGATGAGTGTTTATAAGGAATATTGTAAACCATAAATCCATTGTATGGCCTCTTGGGGACTGGAATTATAATATCTATTTATTTATCTATAGAATTAACATATGGTATGATTTTAGTTGTAACTGAATTACGAAACTTCCAACAGATTCGAGCAAAGTAATTCTAGAAATGTGTAATAAGGTATTGAGAGTATTGAGTTAAATTCTTATTAGTCTTTTTAAGTATTCTTTTAAGCCTTCTGTAACTTTACCTTGATTTCCTCAAAGATTTTCATTCCACTAGTAGATACAACAACGTGGAAAATTGATCGACGATTTGTCAGACGAAACGGTTGTTTAAAATCGCGTTCCAAGTCTCGGCTCTCCCTCTTAACGCTTGCGATTCCAAATACGCTTTCCTTGATTTAAAAAATGGTGGAAAAAAGTCAGATTTCGCTCGAACAGGCACGCGTATTATAATTTACTGTGCTACGTGCTTTCGACGCCATTTCATTCGTTACAAAGTGGACGTACATTTTCATGAAAACGCTTGTTCAACGCTGCTAAACTTCACCTAATCTAGACTTAACTGGAACTCTCGGATATTTCTTGTCGAAAATGGCAACCTCTTAAAGGCAAAACGCGTGTCTTACATGAAATGGTATAATAGAAGCTAGAGGAATAGCTCCTTGCTTCCTATTATATATGCCGATGAAATTGATCGAGCTTTCAGTTTCTCTGTTCAGCGTCTCTGTGATCAAAACAATTCGTCGTTCATTAACGATTTTAACAATTTTCAAGTATGACGTTCGATGTTCAATAATCAATTGATATGTTGACACGTTGTACAAGGCTTCAAACAGAGGTATAATTACTTCGTAGTTTGCGTACAGAGCGATGTGCAAAAGCTTCCTATCTGAACCGTCGGTTTTCATCAGTAGGGCGTTTCAACTGAAGAAGAAAATATTAAGTATCCTTAGAAAAATCTGAAAGTCAGCTAAATTTTGATTATTTCGGTAGGAAGGATGCCGTATGTATGTAACTAAGCTAAAGGTAGTTTAATATATCATAATATCAAAACTAAATATCATCTTCAAATATCATTTAATTATCTTCGTAATTATTAAAAATATCTCCATAAGTCGGAGACAACATAGTAATTTTCCATTCTCACTATATTAGAATCGTGGCCAGCGACCCATCGCATACTTGCACATAGATACTTTACTGGTTTCCCAGCAATTTTTATTCTCGTAAATTCTCGCCCGGCTATCGATTCCAATGTCCAGATCCTTCGTCCCAGCATCCCTTGGCCCCTCGTTCGCGATTTGATGGTCCACTAGCAGAGCCAGAACAAAATGCACGGTCTACCACTTCTCTTCCTTCCTTCTCCTCTTATTACCATACTCCTTTGCAATTCTTTCGATCGTCAAAGTGGTAATCTCAATACGTTAAGAATATGTAATCGAAGGACTGGCAGCATATTTTATGCACATACAATTCACATAAGTTTTATGTTACTGTTACTACATTTTTTTTTTTTCTTCAAGCACACCTGTTCTTTGAACCTCACCATCCATCCCTTTCGTTTTTTCTTTTATTTAATCTTGAGCGTAATTTATAATTACACAGTCACCCACGAAAATTTTTGTATACCTCGGAAAACGGCCACTTTTATTTAAATGGAACAGGCGTAACGACTAGGCTCGCGGATTTTTATGCAAATTTATATTTTCATGATCGCAATTAAAAAAATGGAACGTAAGCAGAGGTTCCGCTTACCCCGTAAATATCATAACAAGTGTTTGCTTTACTTTGAATATTTCATATATTTTTGCATATTATACGCGTTCTGTGCATGTTTGCATCCTTAAACTTTCCATAGGTGCATAAGAGTCTACCCACTAAATGAAATTGAGAAACCTGTAAAAACATACTCATAACCTCGTAGTAAAATTTTGTAGTATTTTATTCGGATAAAAATAGTCTTTTTACAGGGTGTGCCGAGTCTTTTATCGGTGGTTATATCTCCTTTCTCACTTAGAATTCTCTGATAACAATAATAAACAGAGACGGTCAAAGCGGCTATTGAATCGAAACGATACTAAATTTCGATAATAGCAGTGAAATAATTCCTCCAATTGTTCTGTCCTGACTTCGGGGGGTTCGATATAAAAAAAAGGGGGGGGCGCCAGAACGAGAAACGCAACAGTTATTACCATCGTTACAGAGTCAGCGCGTACACGGTTTAAACGTTGTTGGCCATTTAACAGATCCGGCACGTTTTCACCGTTCGTACAATATAGCCGGGGGTAGTTACACATTACGACCTTCTTAGCAGCTGAAGAAAGACCCTTTTGTCTGATGCGTCTTCATTCTTCGCTGTAATACATTTTGTCAGGAATTCCCTGGTGCAAGAAAATTCAACCTTTTGAATGGCGGTGGTCTAAAGCGACAAAACGACTGCCTTTATTCGCGAACGTTCTGGGATTGTTCGAAATAAGAACGGAGATCCCGCACGAGCTTTTAAAATCGCGCGAATATTGTCCGTGCAAAGTGGTCCATCGACTTTAATATCTGATGAAACCTTCTTCGGCACTAATTATATGTTTAAAGCAACTATTAGTAGTATGTCGTATTAATCTTTTTTTCAACCGTCTGCTCGCAACCAACATCTTCTGACTTTTTCATATATTTTCTAATAACGACAATCGTCACATATTATAACGCGAATGATATCTCAAAGAATTTCATATAATACACATAATATATTCATGAAAATTTTCTATGGCAAATGTTCAAATACTTTTGTGAGTCAGTGTATACGTACATGCGGGATAGTATCTCTCAAGTGGTTAATAGATGGTCTATACATCATCGCACCGTGAAATGAAAATTTGCTCGTGTCCAAACTACGTGCTTTAGAACAAATTCTCTTAATAACGCCGCTGTTCCCGTTACGCGCTAAGAAATCGTAAAACAAAACGAAAAAAAAAAAAAAGAAAAGGAGAAACTAATTTGACGAAAAGCTACATTATTTTAATCATTGAAAAACCATGGCCATTTGAATGAGAAGAGGGAAAGGAAAAAAGGGAAAAAACGAAGCATAAATCCCAGCGACGGCAATATAAGTAACAGCAATATTCCACAAGCCTGGTGTGAAACAGTGTGTTTCAATACGGCTGAAAAATTTCTAGCTCGTTGCGTGGCCGGTCGAACAGAGAAAACCGGTGGTGGATTAAACGAAGATGAAAAAATAATGCCGCCAGAGCGGAGTGTAATAAACGAATAACAGATGTCTCCTGCCTCTTCCCTCCGCGTTTCTCACCCCCTGATGATTTCCATTGCGAACGTTGTACTTATTACGCCGGCCGTCTAATGAAATTCTTCTCACTTGTCATTCTTGTATTAACATTTTTCCAACGAAAAGCCGGTGCCGTCGCTCGATTTCATTAAAACGCAGGCAACGCTCTCGCCTTCTAATATGAAGAATAAAAAGGAGAGCCAGAAGAAAAGGCGCGAGAAAGAAATAAAACAAGAAGGAAAGAAGGAAGGAATGGGGCAAGAAGCAAAGGAAGGAAGAGGCAGATAACGACGGAGAATAAATGGAAATACATATCCACAATAGTCGGACTAATACGTTTGATCATCGTGCGGCCACGCGTTACGCTCGATTTACATCGATTTACCACTGTTTCAATTTTTCTTGAACAGACACGACCGTTTTTTATTTCTAGCCGAGATTGTTTCTTTGAACATGCTTTTCTTCCAAATATCTCGTAAAAATTGTCAGAAACGGTTTTTGTTTTCCGGTATATAATACGCTGACTCACATATTTATTTTTAGGTGCGGTATATTTGTACGAAATTTTAATTGCTCGTGAGATTTTTGACAAACACGCACCGATCATAAAAATAAAATCGTGTATTATAATTGTAATTATGGTTTGTTTCGTGATACAGGTGTGCAATATATTTACAATGCGCGTAAACGTGTGATATAATACCGCTATTTATATAATCTATTCATCGAGATTTGAATATAAATAAATAAAATTCAATAAACAAAAGAATGAAAGACCTATTCTCGAAAGAAAAAGAAACTTATATTCCAATGAAGATTAGCTTCAATCAATTATTAACTGTTGCTGTATATATTCTAAATAAAAGTAATAGAAATATTTAAAATACCTGGCTTCTTTTCGCACTAATGATTTTGTCCACAAAAAGATTAATAATACTCCGAATTGGAAAATACATGGTATTAAATACATTAGAAAATAATAGTTCGTAACGCAGATGGAATCAGAGCCAAGTGTCGAACAAGCCTGAAACGATCGTTCGTTTACGATACAGCTATTTGCTTTGCCGGTTACAACCGATTTCACGGGACGTGGTAGTGGAGGATTTTTGGAACTATCGATGGACATGGTCGATAGTATCGCGTGTGCATCGTAAAAGTCGAGACGATTGTTCACGAGCACGAAGTTTCGGTCACTCGACGATCGCACGATCAACTTTATTTGCGACAGTAAATTTCGCGAATTGGAAACAGATTGAATAGCCGTGCATCGATCATCCGTCCTTGTGACACGAAAAAGAAACGAAAGTTGGAGTTCTCGCTAAATTTTTCTGTGTATCGTACATAGTCGGTGATCATTGGATTTGCGAAACTTTCGTACGATGTATTAGAGAGGATAGAATACGGATCAGAAAAGTTATCACGAATGTGTATTTTTCAGTGATATTCCAATATTGCGTATTAGCTTTTTATCGTATTTTCTTCATTAACTAAGAAAAGTTTGTTTCCGGGAACGTATACTAGGTAGTAAAATATTTTTCATTATTTTTCGAAACTACAACTTTATTTAAATAACATTTCAGTAGAACAACGAGCGTGCGCGATACAGGAATAGAAAATAAGAGGAAATATGATTGAAATGTTTTGCATAACGATTTTTAGAATCTGGCAATCATTTTGACGTGCATTCAAGTTAAAATCCTACGTGATTTCCCTGTAGTTAAAGTTTCAAACAGTATGGCATTCAAAATATTTTAAAGCTTAATTATTCTATATATCCTAGGATATACCTAGGATAATTATCCTATATAGTATCCTATATAATTTCCAGATATAAATTCCTGAACAAGTAAATTTTCTTCAATGTGTCCCAGTAATAAGGGATTAGAAAGCAGGTAAGATGCCTACTACTATTTTTGCGTCGCTTGAGTCATCCTTACGTTATCCTTCATTGTCAATGTTCACGTATTGTTGTTCAGACCCTCAATAAATCTAAGAACCCACCATAAAGTTAATCTTTTCAGGGTAATCTTTTTAACTTGAAGGAACCTTCTGAATCCTGTAAATATTTTGTTGTATAAATAGTTCTCATAATAGTCATTAAGTTTATTGCACGCTGTTAAAAGTAACGGAGAAAATGTTACACACAAACCATGTTGATAGAAGGATTCCTCCACTTATTCACATTTATTGACACTGACCATAACCAATGGGCATCGCGGATCGTTACCCCCACTTTTCTAACGAAAAGTGTGAACAACGAATCCGCTTTCTTCGTACCTAAAACTCATCCATAACGAGCTTTCCACCCCTATTATTCTAATCGAAATAGGAGATTTTCGTAGAGTCAATTATTCGAATCTTAACGGGAATTTACCCACAGTAAGGTAATAATAATAATAATAATAATAATAATAATAATAATAATAATAAACACAAGGTAAATAATAATTTACAGAAAAGCTGCTCTGACATTGAAATGAAAAAAAAGGAAAAATGTACAAAAAACTCGATGACAAAAAAAAAAAAGGAAAAAAAGAAATGAAATATGTGGATAAACATAACAGCTTTAACATGATACACCGTTTACTGATTGGGGAAAAAACAACATGGAAAGAATGTTATTGACAATTCTGCGGTCGTATAAACCAGAACACAACGGATCTGGTTGGGCAGTAGTAAAAACAGAGACAGTAAATCAGACACAACACCAATATTTTATTGAGAATGTATGATGTTTGGAATTCACGGATTACTGTTCCCTGGAAACACTATTTTCCATTTCTAATGCAACATTCGTGCTGATGGTAACGAAAAAATGTTGCACAATCCGATAAACCATGATGTAGTATCGACAATTTGTTTTCTACTCGGTATACTTCTTTGTTTCTCGTTTGTTTGATTTTTAACCTAGAAGTATATCGTGCGATTTAAAAAAGAATTATTTGAAACTATGATAATTCGCCATTTTTCTAACGAATATTTTGCTCATCAATGCGTACTATCGCGAACATAAATGAAACTCGATATTCCGTGCATATAATAGAATTAATTAACGTATATTATTTCTCGCGTCTCTTACAGAAATTATTTTCTATTTGAATTGATAAATATAAAAAATAAACAGAGAATTCAAATAACGTGCAAAGATATAGGAATAACGCTAGTACTCGTTGTAAATAATATTTAATAACCAGCTTAACGACCACTACGTATCTCTCGTAGCCTTTAATTTCAATATGAACACAATACTCGTTAAAATATGTAAAACAACGTCGAGAAAATCTCTATTTACGTTCCATTCTTTCAATTAACTTCGTGAAAATATAAATTTACAAAAGCATGCGCAATTTAAGCGCAAGATTTCACTCTACATGTATCGCGATCTCCAATTTCAATGTAAGAACGATCAAAAAAAAAAAAAAATATCACAAAATTTCCCACTCATAACAACCTGGAATATAACGCAGACCACGCCCTTTAAAACGCTTTTTGTTCTAACCTAATATCTGTAACGGTTGCCGAGATATAAGACTCGAAAGTATTACCGGAAAAAGCGCCGAATTTCTGAATGTATCATGACCTACTTTTTTCCCCTGCGAGTGCGTACGTCGCAAGTAACGATAGTAAAAAGTCGCTGAGTCAGCGTTCGTTGCTGACCAGCGAACAGCTGCGAAGCTTGGGATAGGTCAACGTGAGCGAGTGAGAAATTGGCGCGGGCGAGCAAGAGAGCAAAGTAAAACGAAGAAAATTACAGTTCGCTTTAAACAACGATATCTCGGTAACGGGTAGTCGTATCGACTTCAGACGAAAACGATTACGAAGACGAAGCTTTCGCGTTTCTAACCGCCATTTAATTATCTATGACGATTTTGTGACGAATTATCGGAGTGGATATCTTTCTTATTTTTTGTTCGATTTTCCGGATAACTGTATCGAGTCTTTGTTGTTTTGTAGCTATTGAGAATCATTTGTAGGAGTATGAAAGTTAATATTTGAGAAAGAGAGAAACGGTGGTATCTATAAACGGTGACATTCATTCTTTAAATACGAACGAAAACTTTTTTTTTTAATTTTTGTTTATTATATTTATTTCTTATTTTTTTGTCCGATTTTCCGGATAAATGTATCGAGTCTTTGTTGTTTTGTAGCTATTGAGAATCATTTGTAAGAGTATGAAAGTTAATATTTGAGAAAGAGAGAAACGATGGTATCTATAAACAGTGACATTCATTCTTTAAATACGAACGAAAACTTTTTTTTAAATTTTTGTTTATTATATTTATTTCTTATTTTTTTGTTCGATTTTCCGAATAACTGTATCGAGCCTTTGTTGCTTTGTAGCTATTGAGAATCATTTGTAAGAGTATGAAAGTTAATATTTGAGAAAAAGAGAAACGATGGTATCTATAAACAGTGACATTCATTCTTTAAATACGAACGAAAACTTTTTTTTAAATTTTTGTTTATTATATTTATTTCTTATTTTTTTGTTCGATTTTCCGAATAACTGTATCGAGCCTTTGTTGCTTTGTAGCTATTGAGAATCATTTGTAAGAGTATGAAAGTTAATATTTGAGAAAGAGAGAAACGATGGTATCTATAAACGGTGACATTCATTCTTTAAATACGAACGAGAACTTCTTTTTTAATCATTGTTTATTATTTTTAGGTTTGTTACGTTTTTTTTTTACGAAGGAAAACTGGATATTTTTATTTTTCATTTGGTATTTGGTACTGTGGCAGCACTCGACAAGCCAAATACCACCATTCGACACTAAATAATGTCGGAAGCGCAGTGGTGAGCGCCTTAGGTTACGAACGTTCGGAACCCGGATTCGAATCCCGGCGACCGAAGTCCGATTTTTCTTCTACGCAACTAAATTAGGAGGAAAATCAGCAATAACCCTAGCAACGACATCTATAGTCAGCAACAACAACTACTACGAGCAATGTTAATGTCGGAAGCGCAGTGGTGAGCTCCTTAGGTTACGAACGTTCGGAACCCGGATTCGAATCCCGGCGACCGAAGTCCGATTTTTCTTCTACGCAACTAAATTAGGAGGAAAATCAGCAATAACCCTAGCAACGACATCTATAGTCAGCAACAACAACTACTACGAGCAATGTACCACCTCAGGTATGATCATATTGATTTTGATGTTAGCAACGATTGGAAAGTGTTTGCAAGTAGTTTGCATGAAAATTAATATTTGAAAAATAGGAAGATAATAGTATTCGCGAAAAGTGGAATTTGTTACTGAAATTTGGGAGAACATTTCGGAGATCTATTGAAATTGGAATATAAAATAACGAGATTGTGCTTAAGTTTAATATAACGATTTTAACAGTTTAATTGACACAGCTTGTGAATGTTACACGTGCTCGTAATGTATACATAACATGACATTTGGTTTGTTAATGTCCAATATTGTTTTAATAATTAGTTATCGGGGCTTGATTGAAACGATTTGTCGACGGTAAATAGTTGACTAGCTTCGGTAATTTACTGTTCTATATACGTGTAATAATAACACACGCCATAATATCCCTTGATTCATCTACAACGATACGAATGAAAATGTTCGCGATTAATTTCGCATTATTCGTTAATTATTGATTAATTAAAAATTCAGCCTAAACTCGTAGTTGTTTCGTAGCCTCGCCGTCAAACGAGTTAACTCTTCTCTAATTTCGATGCTTTTTTCTTTTTATATCGCTAGTTCGAAATGTTTAAACTAATGGCAAAAGAGCAGAACTTAACGCATGTAACAAAAAAAAAAAAAAAAGGAAAAGAAAAAAAAGTTCGCAACACGGCGGGAACCGAACGGAAGCCAAAAAAGAAACGGAAAAAGCGGTGGCAACGTAAACGAAGAAGCGAGGAAAAACGAAGAAACATCAAGTATAGAAATCGTTGATCAAAGCTGCCGCTGGTTTTCCGCTAACGACCGACTCGCGACTCCAAAAAGACTGTCGGCTCTAATAAACAGTGCCAAACGATGTTTCGAAATCTTGAATGATCCATAGCAAAAAAAAAAGAAAAAGAAAAGAAGAAAAAAGAGAAGAGAAAAAAGAGAAAAGAAAAGTCAAACGTCTTCTCTTAATGGAGGGAAGGAAGAAAGGAACAAAGTTAGAAGCTCAATCTGTGGCCGGCAGCGCAAATTACGAACACTCAAATTGCATGTCGGAACTTCACTCGGGGAAACGATGGTATTTCTGAAACGATGAACAGAGAAAACGTGGCTCGACACGAAAGAACGTCGGGGGTAGGGGTGGTTGTGTTGGCGTGTACGCGTCGCACTTTGAGCAACTTCAAAAGCACGTGTGAGTTTTATTAAAAAAAAAAAAAGAGAGAGAAAAAAAGAAAAAGGAAAAGGAAAAAGCAAAGGAAGGAGCTAAAAACGGAGGAAAGGAAAGTGGGAAGAGACGCGAAAAGAGGGGAAACAGAGAGAAGAAACGGATGAAGGGAAAGAAGAAGAAGAAGAAGAATCGCGGGAGGAAAGGAGATGGATAAAGAGTAAGAGAGAGTGTGTGCTGGGTTGAGAGCGTGTGTACAAGGGTGACGGTTGGAAAAAGGCCGTGAACGAGCGCACGCTAGCTGCGTCTCGTGTCACGATAGAAGCGCGAGAGCCAAGGGGTCGCCGCTTTGACTTTGACGTGCAATTAAAAGTGCATTTTCCGCTCAGCAGACATTTCGCGATATTCGAAGTACCGTTGGAAAACGTTTGCCCGAACGGCCACCGACCGTGCACCGACCTGAAGTCTTCAGCCCCGTGAAAAATTTTCAGACGCGGCGTTCGACGTGGCGCACACCTGTCGCGAGACTTCACAGGCTACGCGGTGCGAGAACGCGCGCCCACGCCTCAACCTACGCTTACGAATGGTGGAAAGAGTTGTCGGAAAGCCTGGCGCAGGACGGCGTAGAGAAAGAGAGAGGGTGTACAAGAGAGAGAGAGAGAGAGAGGGGGTAAAACGAGAAGGAAAAAGGAAGAGGGGGGAAACGAGGAGGCGTAGAAGTTGCCAGCAAAGGAAAAGGTGAAAAGGGCGTCGACGAGGAGGAAGAGGAGGTGGCGGTTGGAGATGGAGGTAGGACGAAGAAACGCACTTGCCTTTGATATTTATTTTCGCGCGCGTGGCTGGCCTAAATAAGCACCTTTCCGCGGGAAACGTTCTTTCGCGCAAAGCACGAAAACCGACGGTGGGAAGAATTTTTATTTTGCGCTCTCCTTTTTTCGTTCTCTTCCTCGTTTCTCTCCTTCTTCGTTGATTCTTTTTCTTTCGCTCTCTCTTTCTCTCTCTCTCTCTCTCTCTCTCTTTGTCGACTTCTATCTTCCTTTTGCCAGTTTCCTTCTTTCTTGTCTATCTTTCCCTATTCCTTTCTTTCTAGTTTTTGTTCGAAAACGTAAAAGAGAGAGCCGATACGTGTACAGTTCATTCGCGGCCCGTACACGGCACAACTTGTTTAACATTGCTCCTTTCCGCATCGCGCAATTTTTCAACCGCACTACGTAGTCACGTTTTCCCAACGACCATCTTTCTCACGGATTCCCGGTAACGATCGTTTTGACGGGAAGCTCTCGCATGACTGCCTGTCTTTGTTTCTGACTGCCTCGTCGTGTTTTGCTCCGTTTTCGCGACGCCTTTTTGTCAGACAATCCGACGTTGAACGCGTGTTTCATCAACGACCCGGGATTAAAGCTTTCAATGGTTTTTAGCGTCTTTTGGACTTTTCCTTTTCAGCTTTTATTCCTGATATTGCGATGGGCTGAACATCGGACTCGGAATTGTGTAAAGTTATTACTGTTCGAAGGTAAGTTTAGCCGTTCGTCGAAGCGGAGATAAAACTTTCACCGGCGCGAGAATGATTTCATTTTCACAAGGTATTTTAGTAGGGAGTTCAGGTATTAATCTACTTTCTATGAGTTTCTATGAGTTCTTCGGGATTCGATGGATTTTCGGTATATTGGATTTTAGCGGTATAATTGTATCTGCGAGTTTAGTCGAGTAAATTTAATTTTCCAAGTGGAATATCATAAACATATTTCTCGCAAAAGTTTAAAATGAAAGTATTCCAACATGCGGAATACAAGTGAATGATAAAATTAGTAAATGAATATGAAAGGGTGGTCAACGATCGAAAGTAGCCACGAATGATGTTTCGGTGTTTAGAAAGCTGGATACAACAGACAGTCGAAACAGTGAGATAGCACGTATGCATGCATGAAAATGTTCACGAAATAAATGGAAGCCGATCGAAACGGTGCAGATAAGTTTCATAGAGCTCCGCGATTTAAAACACCAATTTGAAGCACGGAAAGTTGAAAAAAAAAGAGAAATGGTTATCGCGTGGAATATCGACGAATTGGTTTTCAGTCATTGGTTTTCAATGCTGAATTCATTCAAGATACGCTTTGATCGATCAACGACTTTCGTATGAAAGCCCTTTGCTTCGCTTTTTTTCCTTTGTGAAATGGTTTAGATGACAATTAACTTCCCTTTCGAACTGCGACAAACGGCTCGAGTTACATTCTGTCAAAATAATATCTCGCTAATTAATTCATTCAAAAGCATCGTCTGCGACGATCGTGAAAGCGTTACCAGCAAAAGAATAATTCGACGTTAATCTTTTCGCTCCATAGAAATTAGCCGACTAATTTCGTTGAATAATTTGCTATAGAACAATGATGTAAATTTTCTTATTGGATCATATTTTATTGTAAGCTGAACAATTGATGAACATCGTTGAAGTTTATTCGTCACTGAATAAAGTCGTTAAGCATCGAATAAAATTATAATTCTTGCTCTAACATTCGTTTACTTTTCTCGATAATATCCCAATAATTTATTAAATGAACGAAAGATTGCAAAGAAAAATCACATTGATTGTTGCTAAACTAAAAATGTGAAAATAGAAGAAATCCACATTATTTATGGGTTTGTATTATTTATCGTAAACTTCCAATTTCATTTATCTTGATACTCCATAATTATTCCAAAGCTTTTATATATATCTTTTCCTAGATTTCTTAAATTATTAAATATATTACTATACTTCAACGATTATCTATCAAATTTATAGCTATATATACTACGAAATTACTATATAAATGGAAAATGTTTCCCGAAATTGGTTATCTCTACCAGGAAACAGAATTTTTCCAATCTAACAAAATCAAACACCATTTGTTTATTAAATCTTTAACACAAGAATCTTTAACAAGAATCTTTAACAGGAATTATCGTGTACTGGATGGAACAGCGAACGGAAATATATCGCTTTCTAACGAGACTGGAACACGTGGCGTTTTGATTTCATCCGTATTCTGTACGTTTGATTTGCTTGGAGTATGGACCGCAATTTTCCAACGATGCAGTCACGCGTGTTCGTGTCCGACACTACTTATGAGACCAATCAGTGACCCACATCGGAGGATCGAAGTGTAAATTGCCGGCTATTTCGTATTACAGTCGGAGTCTGTAAACCCACGGGACTTCCCTTCTCTAATGACTCGCGGTGTGGTTCTGTGCTAGTGATTTAATAAGTAACCATCTCTAAATTTAACGTTAAAGAGGTATCATCGTAAATCTTTCGTCGAGGGCATCGTCGATAAATGAATTAAAGAGAATTTTTATGATTTTTATTTGAAACGTTCGATGAATTATGTAGGTGTATGTTTGCAAAAAAAAAAGATAACTAGATAAGAAAAAAATATACGAGGTGCAACTAGAGATCTTTTAATAAATTTCATGTTTGATGTTATTTGTAATTTTCTCAAAATAGTCTTTCTAAGGATCCCTCAATTGCATATATCTTGTCACTGTAGAAATTTTCCAAGAAATACTTAAATATACAAAATATCTCTAATATTTAGAAAATTCATGTTATTTCAAGCGTTATTTTACACGACGTTGATTAACATTTATTTCCAAATAACGAATACTTGGTTCACAGTATCGAAATTTTTTATTGTACTAAGAATTATGTTATTTTGTCTATTGTTGATTCAATCGATAGAAATATTTCATATTTATGCACTCCTTTATATTATTAAAGAAGTACCACCTATTTATTTGCCCCGAAAACAAAGGAGTAAAGATAACCTAAGAGTTTCCCCGTAACGTGAATTTTCTTCGGATTTGGCGAGTTTTAGAAGCGAGCACACGTTGCGTACCAAGTCGCGCGTCATTTCAAACACCTTGCCTTAATTAATTCACTTAGTTCCTGTGAGCAACGTCAGTCGCCAGTAAATTTAATTATACTTAAATCAAATTCTTTTGTCGAATCTTCCTTCCTGTTCGCAATAAAAGCGATAAAAGAACCGCGTAGAAAGATTTAATTATATTTCTTCACATTAACGTTAATCAACATTTAAAACGATTTACTTAAATATCTATTTATAACTATTGCACCAATTGTTACAGACAAAAAAGTGAAAAATAGTTCCTCTACTCGTAAATGAAACACTCTTAGTCATTCCTTTTTTTTTTTTTTTTTTTTTTTTTTTATTGAACGAAATTCTAAAATGATGCTTTTCGATGGCTCGATTTACGACGAATTTTTCAATCTTCCAATATATTAACAATTTATAGAAACAATAATCTATATGCCTACCTTTTCACTAGACACAAAAAAGCAAATTTCGCTCCTCGAAATGCTCTTAACGCGATGCAAAGAATCATAAAGATGCAGCGGTATAGTAGCGTTGAAACTTCGTTGGGCTAATTTAAATTAATAAGGAATGCGGAAATAGGGTTTTTAGGGGTAACACGGAGACACAAAAGCATCGCCACGAGGCATCCTACTTTTAGGGTCCTTTCGAGAGGACGATAAACCTTATTTCGGAAACAACGTAGAAAAAGTTCGGATCGTAACTTTGTAACGAGCTTACGTGAGTTTTGACGCCTGCGTTCGACCGAGGACGACGAAACGCCTCCCCTCGGAGCGGGAAAGGTGCCGAAATTTGAATAACAACGTTTACGGAACTCCTTCGACGGTGTAAAGGTACCTTGGAGAGCAATGGATATTTGTGGTAACAGATACATTATACTTTCACGCAGTCCTAAGAAACTTTTCAAGATATTCCTGGCTTCCCTTCTTTTTCCCCTTATTTCTTCGTCTTCTCTCTCTTTCTTCTTTGCACAGGTCCAACTTGGAAGCTACTGTTTGAAAGACGTTCGCAATAATTCATCTGGATGGGGCATCTATTGATTTTAGAGGACGAAGTCGATCGTCGGCCGAGATTATGCGCGATTATATTATTAGCCAGCTGCTATTTTTAGTGCAGATTTGTACAAAATAAATCGACTGAAATCAAAATTAGTCTTTAGTTAATTAAATTATTAATTGAATAACTAATTGAAGTTATTAAACGACAGCAATGAATTTATTATTCTGACGTAAAAGTTGAAAATTAAAAAATACCAATGATCGTTCGTATGATCTAATTGATTTGAGTCTCTATAAATGCCTACTGTACTATATAGACTGCTGCGTTTATTATCGATGATCTGCGACTTGATTCGTTTGCATTGATCTTGGAAAAAGAATATTTGAAGAGAATATTTAGAAAGTACAATTTTGAAAAATGTGTATCTTGAGGAGGTATATTTAGCTGGCTAAGGACATAGATTCATTTAGATTGTAAGTATACGTATTAAGTAAGTATATTCCCGTTGTTATTATGGGAATCGATAAAACACACAAATCCTCGTCCAAAACGGAATGATTCCGTCCACGTAAAGCAGGAGACGAGAAAAATCGTAGTCATGGTGAATAGAAGGAACACGTTCATGGCAAGAAAGTTTTGATTTATTGGCGAAATTACTATTCTTCGGGCATTCGATTCTACACTGCACCCCTAGTGTATTCCCTTGTGCTGCTGAGATGTCGGGCATCATCCGAGCTTCTTTCAGTTAACTTCACCATATGCGCGGAATAAAAAATAAGAACCCCTATGCTAATTGCGTGGAAAATACAAAAAAGTAAAATAAAATGGAATCTTTTAATTTCAAGTTCATTCAACTTGGTATCTAACGCAGCCCTTTTTACCTGGCCCCTTGTTATCAGTTACAATCCTATAAAAGTTTCCCAGCCTTGTTTTCCGTGGGTTAATACGATCGAAAAATGGTTTAAAGGTTTTCTTAATTTAATTACGTTAGTGTCAATCAACTTAGCGGCAACGAAGAAAGTGTGCGGTGTTAATTAACTTTTGCTCTGAACAGACAAGAATTTGATAGAATTCGCAGGTTCGTTGGTAATGAGTATGAAAGGATAAAAAGAACTCTAAACATGGAACAAAAGCGAGAAAGGAGTAATCTATTGTTGGAATGTGTTTTTATACGAAGAATATATAGAAATTTTTGTACGAAAATTGTTAATAATATCAAAATTCCTACGCGATGACCAGTAAAATTTTTATTGGCGACAGTTCATTGTAGCGAAACGATGAATGTGCATGACAGAATTTAATAACTCGCCTTTATTTCGCGACAATATGAAAAAGTATAAAATTTGTTGCTTGGTTGTTAATTTTTTAAAAAAATAAATCCAACAATGTGCAGCGCTTAATAAAAAGTAATGTGAAAATATGACGACCTAGGTGTAAAAACGGGCACTGCATCAAACATCCGCGTCTCTCCCACGGTGTATTCAATTATATCGCTCGATATATTATTCTGTTTCCAAGAATATTTAATTTTAGATACGTGTATTATATATTCAATTTTGCACACACTTGATTATGAAATGTTTTATCGATACGAAACGTTTGCCAACATCTTACCGAAATATGTTAAATACTTTTTATTTAAACCATAAACTTAACTTTCTAAATATTTATTACATCTATTTATTTTATAGCGTGCTGTAAATCAAGTTATATAGAAATTTTATTCTTTCTTTCCTTATTTATTTCAAAAGACCACAGATCACATACTTCAGAAAGTATCAACGATATATAGTATGTATATAATTCATTGTAATTCGAAATTTCTCTGTTTGCATACTTTCTTACGAAGAAACATTATTTTGGTAGTTAACTACCGCCCTCTTTTTTATACATTCATGGTAATTTGCTAATTTTCGAGTTAATTGAAGCTTAATTCGCGAACCTATAATTCACGGTAAAGCGTTCAGTATTTTTATGAAACATTATTACCAGCTTACTATCTTCGTAATCGCTGCTAATTAGGAAGTTCATAAGCTCCTCGGTGCTTAATTAATGAATTTCTGATACGCACAGCCTGCACGATGTCACTGACGGAAATTATTGTTAAAAATATTGTTCGTATACGAACATATATTTCCTATTTAAAGACATAAAAATTTCATATTTTATAATTAATGGGTTTCCCGATAACGTGCAGGTGACATTTCTTTTAGAAAAACAGATCTGCTGCACGAAACTTGTATCTCGTTCTGCCTGACTTAATAAATAACATTTTGCCACGTCTAGGTTATTTTATGAATTAGTGAGAAGATATGAAATGTCGGTGACGAGATCAGTTTTTAATTTACTGGAAAGGATGATTTGCTCTAACCGTGGGTTGCACACGGCGACTGTATCGGAGATTCGATATCGCAGCTTCGTGCAGTTTAATTGAAACAAGATTCAAAAGGATATTGCGTAAAGTGTGAATGAAATGTAATTAAGATTTCATCCATTGTGCTTCTGCATTATGAAATGGAATTCTTGTTTAATTATTTTCTATACTCTTAGAATTGTTTTTCACTTTTCTTTGAATTTTTCAAAAATACCTGAATAAAATTCTTAGACATCTAAAATATTTAAAACAACAAAGTGATATCGTATTTATGTGTGTGTTGCATCTGACGTGAAATATACAATTATTATCATTTCTATACAAAATATACAAAATTCTTTCAATCTTTATTCGTGCGAAATAAAGTGATATTCATTTTTTTTAACGTTACTTGAGAACTGTATTAAATGTGTTAATATCCTGTATGCCATCAAAATCGAGATGCGTTCATATAATTTTTTCCACCTATGTTAGTCAACAATAGTTTTTGAGCTTTTGTTATCACAGTCTCGCTACCGATTTAAAAAACAAAAATACTTTCGATGTTTTAAACATGAGTTTATAAAAAAATTGAAAGAAAGAATGATTGCTTCATCTGTCTCTCAAACTTAAAGAGCCTTTTAATAGGAGAAAAAAGCGATTGTACCAAATATGATTCAAAGAAAGTATCAGCGTCGATAGATATGCTGTCATTTTCATGCTGCCTTTCATCGTTCCAAAACTGCCGTTGTCAATAAATCACAAACATACCATTCGCTTGGATTTTTGACATTTTCAATTAAAAGTTAAAACGATACATTCAGTTTTTTATTTTTTCTCTTTCTTTTTTTTTTTGTATTTGATCCTGTATCCTGTCAATATTATGACCTCGATCAAAAATATCCCTGCCAATTTTTCGCAAGCAGAAAGAAAAAGCACATGGTTATCGATACACTGTTTGTAAAATAACGTGCATCAAACATTTCGAGGAAACATGTTACGTTCGAATCCGTGTCGATTGAAACAATCCGCCAGGAATATTTTGTGAAATAAAATATGAGCTAACTGACGAGAAATAAGACAATGTTCGTAGGTCACAAATTCAAGTTAGAAATTTATCAATTTTATTCTCTGCAATTACGTGTTGCCGTGTTCATTTAAATGCTTCAAGTAGTGTTGTACCTACTACATATATACAGATATGTATGTATACAGAGTATAAAATAAAATGAAATAAAGTGAAATAAAATAAAATGAAATGAAATGAAATAAAATTAAATTAAATTAAAGTTAAATGAAACATCGAACATAATTTTTGTATTTGTAATTTTGGACATGTAACAGTGTCCGTAATATCAATGATGATTGTATCTGTTAAAATAGAGAAGTTATATTTAACTTATGTACAATGTACATGTTCTGCTTCCTTAAAATCTCTAATACCGAAATCTGAAATCGACAGATCTGTGACTTCATTAATTTATATTAGTAGTTTGAGGCAGTAACAACTGCTTTATCATAATTCACCGGCACATCTGTGCACGAAATTAATATTCAAATAATATCGAAGTATAATAATACTGAAATATTAATATGCCATTAATACAATAATATTAATGCAATGTTAATCCAGTATACGAATATTAATATAATAACATTCAAATAATACTAATAATGTCAGTGAAATAATGCGTCAAATAGATTTTCACTTAACAAACAGAATTCTTATACATCTCGGGCGATAATAAAATAAAATAAACAAGAATTTACACGTAACTCGTATATCTGTACTTTGCCTCGACAAAGTCTCACGCTGCACATCCGGAAGCGTTGCAAATCTCTTTTCATGATTCAGGACCATTGCGTTTGACTTTGTACAAATGTTTAACCGATCTTTTTCTCTTTTTGGCCAACGAAACGTTAACTAATGTGGCGTATCGTGGACGGGTTAGACAAAGAAAAAAGAAACGCCTCGGTTTAAAATATTCGAATCATTTTTCTTCGTTTTTTAATTGCGCCACCCCTATCGGAATGTCGGAGTTCAGTAAAAACTGTTCGTTCTTTTACCCTTTGCCGCATTGTTCACTGAACTTTAAACATCGAATTGATTGATTACTGCACTTTAAAAAGATTCTCTTTCGGCCCAATGCGTTTATACGGTGTATTTCACAGAAGCTCGGGTGCGATGGACAAAAATTCGGCCGATCCACTTGACCAAACGGCCACCCGTAATTATTCGTTTTCGTAATTTGATACAGAGAAATGATTTATCACTGGAAATGATTTATTGTACGCCGGCCGAACAACCAGACGATGAGATAAAATATTGCAAAAAGCTCGTCCATTTCCCTATTAATGCAACATTGCGCGGCAAATGTTTCTTTTTAAATGTTTGTCGATATTACCATGTTTCTGCCACTGCAGACCGCATTTCAGACACAAATGGCTTCTTCCTATTTTTTAGAATGTCAAATTGACTAACAACTTTGAAGAAATTTCCAGGAAATTAATTAAAAATATTTATGTAGGAAGTGTATATTAGGTATATTTGTCGTTACAGGATAAGTAACATGTATCTTAATGAAAGAGAAAATGTTTAATTAAAAATATTTTAATTGAAGAAGCGTCTGGTCATTGAGAATGAAAATAAAAAATTATATATATCGAAAATTGGATCCTTTGCTATCTGTAACTTCACGAGTCCTTTTTTAAAAAAATTCTTCAGTTAGAATTTCTTAGTTTACGAATAAAATTCTTACGAAAAGGAATTTTCAGACAACGAGTAGAACGAGACGGGTAAGTCAGATTCGGGTAAGTCAGTTTCATCCGGTCGATTCAAAAAACCACATTCTACGACTATTTTCAACGGCGTGACGAATCTCGACGAATGATAGGACAAAGCAACAGACATTTTATCAACGTTACAACGCCGTTAGAAAAGTTGGCATGGAGTATCGCAAGTTGCTAGTTACGCCATTGTAACCGACCTCGCGTGACGTGGTACCCGGAAATTAAATCAACCCAGTTCAAACAAAGGTACACGGCGAAGTATCTTCGAAAGTTTCGCGCCGGAACTTTAAACGTCGCGGGACTCTGGCGGCGGTTCGAGCACTTCATAACCGGCGCGGATGAATGAAGCGTAAATAGGAT